>NW_027468937.1:0-300000 GCF_051014615.1 Bombus vancouverensis nearcticus | reverse complement strand
TGTTTACTACGGGTTAACAGGGAAAGTAGGTTTTCCTCGCGTCTGCTATGTTGCGTTAGCAACTTTCTCACGAGGGCGGCTAAAACCCTTCCTGGTCCACCAACCGTCTTATTATCCAATAGGAGAAAGATGTCTACTACCCTCACTTCCTTAACAAAAATTATCATCAACAAGTCCGATAGTCCCGTGTCCTTAGACACACCCATCCCTAGCTTTCCCCAGACACAGTATCGTCAGTAAAACTTCACTTATTCCGTATCCTTAGAATAGTCAACATATCTTTACCGGTCTCTATCCTTATAACAGTCGCGTACTTAACGTATCAGTGTAACTAGGTTTTACATAAGGTGATTGGAGTGAATTGTGATTTGTGTGTGTTAATTCAGTGTGTATTTCATTGTGATTGCTGAATTCATAATAAAGATTAATGAAAATAAAATTAATAGTTGTGTTACGACTCAGCTATTTTATTTTATCGTCTAACCCTCAAGTTTACGTGACATTTGCATTGTTCTTTTGTGATCTTTGCTTACAATCTTTGGTTCATTTACTAACTAAACATACGGTTTTCTTATTGCTATAATTTAATTTTCTACGGTGGTTAGCCACCAATATTTATCTTTATTGTCTTTGAGTGTCTCACTTAAATCTACGGTTGACAATTTATACATAAGTCTTATATTGCTATCCTTATGGTCTATGTCGCTATCATACAGTATTTTTTATTATTACGTTTCTGCTGTAGTGATAGAATAATGCTAAGTTATTATTGTTTTGGATTAATTTCACGCTATCTAAACAGGTGAAGAATTCCGGGGGGGGAAATAACCTGTTTTGTGAACGTGTTTATGGTATAACGGGTTTGACTATAGATTGTGGGCGACGATGAAGTTTATGATTATTTTGTGTATCTTTGACCAGTGGTCTGACTAATTTAAGAATGAAGAATCGATATGGATTAATTTGGGCTCTTCGTATAGCTTGTGATTTGCTATATTTGCTAAATTTCAATTCTGGCAATCTATATATTCCTAAACATGCTGTGATGTATTTTCTTTCAATGATTCTTAATTTTTCCGTGGCGTTGACACTTACATTGAAACAGATTTAACGACCATACATTAGAATGGTTGGTCTAATTAGTGTTTTGTAGCAGTGAAGTTTTATTGATCTGTGCGAATCTTTCGAGTAAGGTAGTCTTATGAGGTATAAGAAGAATTTATCTGCTTTCTATAACTGTGTCTTTATGTTGTCGTTGTGATTTAACCCGAAGTTTAGATGGACTCCGAAGCATCTAACTTTGTTTGCATCGGAAAATTTTCCGTTGATATTTTCTGTTGTATGGAAGAATATTTTCGAATTTATTCTCACGTCGTACTTTGCTTTTGAAGTTTTTGAAATATATGGACTGAACGAGATTGTTTCACATTTATGGGTGTAGATTCTTAGCTTCCGTGTTGGAAAGCGTAATTTTCTACTTTCTTGACTAGGTCTTGCAGCTGGATTTTTATTTGTCACGGTTCATTGTTTCTGATGTAATTAACATATCATTTACGAATGCTATTGCTGATTTATTATTTTGATTGCCGTTCTTGTTCATGCCATACATTTATAATAGGACACTAAACATGGATATTGAACAGGATAGGCCGGTTTACCGTGTCTTACTGTAGATCTCGATGCGTTTGGTCCTTGTGCTTGATCCCTCTGAGAGGTAGAAGTATCTATCATTTTCTTTTTAATTTTTCCTTTATTAAACGTTCTTATTTGTTTCTACAAATACTTACATTTTTGTATCATTTGCTAATTACTATAGCATGGGGATTTCTGTGCTATTACCCATAATAAAAAAAAACAAAATAAAATAAGGAAGGTTTTAACGTTTTAATTAGAATGTATGGGTGTGTGATTTGTTAATAATTGAGGATGAGTAAGGATAACTATTATCATTATTATTATCATTATTCTTATCATTATCATTATCATCATCATCATCATCATCATCATCATCATCATCATCATCATCATCATCATCATCATCATCATCATCATTATTATTATTATTATTATTATTATCATTATCATCATCATTATTATTATTATTATTATTATTATTACTATTATTATTATTATTTTCTCTGTCCCTTGGTTCTCCTGTTATTTCTCATTCTTCTATTACGTGTCTCAGGTCTTCTTCTTTCTTTTTACATAGTTTGCATCTTTTTTCTCCCTCTTCTTTCCAGTATTCCCTTGATTTAGTCTCGTTTCCACATCTGAATCTTGCTAATATTTTTCTGTCCTTCCACTTCATCCTCCCTTCTAAGTATTTTGCTAACTCTTCTTTGGCGATTTTTCTATAATGTTTGTCATATTTTGATTCCCTTATCCTTTCCCCCCTCTCTTTTGCTTCTCTCTTTCTCCTTTCTTCTATAATTTGGTCTAGTGTCATCTTTTCTTGCTCTTCTCTTACTTCCATCTGTGTCCCTCCATTTCTCATCCTTTCTAGTCCCTTCTTTCTCTTTCTTGCTCTTTTCCGTTATTGGCCATTTCCCCAGTTTCTCTCTCTTTCCTTTATGCACTTCTTTACAAGTTCCTTTTTTGACTCTATGGCTTTCCCTTCATACCTTGCTGCTCTTCCTAATACTTTTTCTTTGATTCCTGTTAGCTTACATTCTTCTATCGATATATAATTCGGTGTTGTCATATCTAAACCTAAGCTCCATTTCACATATCTTCTTTGTATTCTATCCAGCCTTTCTTCCATGTTCCAGCCTCATACCTATGCTCCAAACAGCGCCACGTTCTCTACCAGCGTTCCAAACATCTTCATTCTCCTCTTGTTGTCCTGTTTGGAAATTTTTTCTTCCACGCTCCATGTTTTCTTCATTGCTATTCTTGCTCTCTTTTCCCTGTCTTCTATGTGTTTCTCATCACTGCCGTTTTTTCAGTAGTATGTACCCTAGGTATCTTATCTCGTCCACTTCTTCTAATTCTCGTTCTCCCCATTTCCATTTTCTTTGTCTCCTCTTGTTCTTTCGTTTTCTTCGAAAACTACACTCTTGGCCTTTTTCGTGCACAGTTCCAATTCGGTTTCCTTTAAAAATATTTCGAATCTCTTTAGCATTTCCTTTAGCTTCTCCTCTCTATCAGCCATCAGCACAATATCGTCTGCATATGTCAATGACCATACTTTTCTTTCTCCTACCACTATGCCCCCCCCCCGACTTGTCCTTTCCTTAATTCTTCTTCCAGCCCCGCCACGTAGATGTTAAATAGGGCTCAACGGGCGTCCTTGTCTGACTCCCCTCACTGTCCAAAATTCTTTTGTGTTGTTATTCTTGATTCTTACCACATTCTTTGTTTCTGCGTATATCTCTTTATTCCTTCTGGTTAAGTTTTCGTTAATCCCCATTTTTCTCATTTTCTCCTCCAATTTCTTTCTATTTAGCCTGTCGAACGCCGCTTTTAAGTCCGCAAAGCAGGCATGTAGTTTTTCTTTTTCTCTACTCAACTGTTTGTCTATGATATGGTTTATCACAAATACCGCGTCTTTCTTTTCTGAATCCGAATTGGCTCTCTTTCAGTTTGTTTTCAATCTCTGCCTTCAGTCGTTCGTGCAGTATCCCTGCACAGATCTTGTATGCTGTATCCATTAATGTTACTTTTCTGTAACCCTTCCCTACTCTCTTGTCCCTCTTTTTATATATCGGACATATTTGCTCCTTTTTTCCAATCTTCTGGTATCCCCACCCCATTCCATATTTTCCTTAACAGAGCCCATAACGCTTCACCCACTTCCTTCGGTGCATACTTCTCCTTCAAGTTTCTTAGTTTGTATATCACCTCTTCCTTCTCTATATATTATCTTCTCTCTCCTCCATTATTTTCTCTTCTGCTCGATGCTCCTCTTTTTTCCTGCCCTCTTTGTGCTCTGTTCCTTCTAAAATTTCCATAAAATGATTTTTCCACTCTTCCTCGCTTATTTCATATAATCTTCATCTATATTCTCTCTTCTCCTTCTGTATTTATTTATGTATTTCCACGCTTCTTGTTCTGTTTTGATCTTCTTGATTTTCACCATTTCTTCTTCTTCGTATCTTTCCTTTCTTTGTTTGCACCTCTATTTGAATGCCTTTTTTCCTCCATAAGAGCTTCTCTACTGTATTTTCCTTTCATAAACTTTGTCACCTTCCTTCTCATCTCTCTTCCTCTCTTTCTATTCCTTATCTTTACTTTCTTCTTTTGCATTGCTTCGTTTATCTTCTTGTTGATTTCTGTCCACATTTCCGCTACTGTTCTTCCGTTGCAGGTCCAGTCTTTACATTCGTCCAAGTATTTTTCCACACTTTTGTTTGTCCATTCCCTCTTCTCCTTCTCTTCTTCTTCCTTTTCCTCATTTTTTTTGTAATTCCGCGCCCCCCCCCCTATTTCTATTTCTAACGGCATGTGGCCTGACTCTGTTCTTTTTCCTATTTTCATGTAAATTATTTCTTCTGTCGCCTCCTGATTGCCAATCACATAGTCTATTACTGAGTTTCCTCTCTCGCCAATATAGGTCCGCTCCTCTCCTTCTATATCGCTGCCATTGATTATCTTTAGCAGTGTTCTTCCTTCCATGTTTATAGTCTTGTCTTTTGATCGTCTGTTTTTTTCTTTCCCTACGTTCTCGTTTATCGACCCTCCCTCTTCTCCCGTTCTTGCGTTCCAGTCTCCGCCGATGATCACCACTTCCTCTTCTCTTCCGTCTACTCTTTCCTCTATTTTTTTCCATGTCCCTTATGTATCTTGATTATAAACCATCATTATCCTATACGTCTTGTAATTGTATATTATTTTTCTTCCAACTATATTATCACTATTTCCTTTATATCCTATTTCTCTTAGGTTTTTATTTATACCCGTTGTTATTCTTCCCTTTGCTCTTCCTTTTTTCCTTACTGTCATTGCTGCCCTGCATTTCCAGTCGAATTCCTTGGGTAGTCTATATTTTAACTTTTCTCTTTTGTCCTTACTTATTAGCCCTGCTACATTTCAGAAGCACGTTTTCATCCCCATTGTAGTCCCCCCTCCTGTTCCTCTTTTTTCATTTTCCTTCCCCTCTCTTTCTTTCTTCCTCCAGCCTCTCTCCGTTTTCGTTCCACCTGTACCATTTGTTCTCTATTGTTAGTTTCTTGTATCCTGTCCTTACATATTCGCCTTGTTCCATTCTTTCTCTGGCTACCCTTCTTATGTGTTGCTTCCCATCCCTTTCTTTTTTTGTCAGATCATCGTCCATGTATACATCCTTTTCCCATTTGCTTTTCTCCTTCATTATCCTTATTTTTTCCTCCATTGATTTCATCGTTGCCACTATTATTGTGTTCTTCCCCCCCCCCCCCACCACACCTTTATCATATGTGCTTTTTCTACTTCTGTCCCTATCCTCATTTTTTCGTTTATGAACTCCTTTACTGTCTCTTCATTGCTTCCTTCGTTTCAGGCCACTCCCTTGATTACTATGTTTCTTCTTCTTTCCTCTCTCTCTGCCCTGTCCTGATCCTCTCCAATTCTTCTGATTCTACCCAATAATTCTTTCTTTTCCCATTCCCACTCTCCTTTCTCTCTGTCTGTCTCTCTTTCCCTTCTTTCCCTTCTTTCCCTTTCCTCTTTCATTTCTCTCTTCAGCTCCTCCACTTGCTTTTCCAATATATATATATTTTATTTCCTCGATCACTGCCTCGAATCCTCTTTCCATTTTCTCTATTTTTTCCACCACTGCCTCCATTACTTTCTCTCTGGCTGGTGTCTCTTTTTCTGTCGAGCTGTATTTGTCCAGTGTATTTTTGAAGACTGCTTTACCAGTACTCCTTGGTCTTCCCCTGTTTGTCGCCATCTGCCGTTTCCCTACCTTACTTTGTTTTGCCGCGCTTCTAGCCTCCTAACCCCTTGTTTTCTAGTTTTTCTTATTTGTAGCTTTCTCTCGTTCTTGTCTCCTTTTTCGCTTTTCTTTTGCCTTCTCCTTGTATGCTCACTCTTTATTTTCCCTTCTTCATGCCTCTTTATGCTTCCTGTTCCTTTTTCCCTTCACACTTCACTTTTTCCACAGAGATCTCCGTCCGTGTGTTACCCTCGGCCCGAACCGAACCGAAAGCCCAAGTAAGGATTACTATTTTTGGCAAGCGAGTTTATGTAATTGTCCATTTTGTCGTCATATGCTTTAGAGAATTTTGTGTGCACTTAGTATGTTAGTATAGTTGATATATATATATATATATATATATATATATATATATATATATATATATATATATATGTATATGTGTATATTAGTTAGTTAGAGGAGGTAGAACAAGAATTTTCGCGTTGATGGATTGGATAAGAATGTGAATTTTCGTTGTTTGATATAAATTTATTCCTACGTTTGCCTTCTTCTTCTCTTTTAATTTCGCTATAGTAGTTTGTCGTTAGAACCAAAGCTCAGTTCATTTACTACGATGGTTTCTATTGCCACAATTTTCTTGCTCTTCGAGTTTAATAATCGAGGATGATTCCAACGATCCTCTCTGTGTGGGGTTCGTGTGGTTTCGCAAGCCTTGCCCAAAGACGGGCAATATTTTGACAACAGTGGGAGGAGGAATGCGAAAATCGATGGGTGTTTTCGATAATCGAAAACACCGTTTGCACACGCCAACACAGCGAACGATCCTTTGGTTAAATTTTCGAAGGGAAATTGTTCTGCTATTTCTCTCTTACAATCGCATGCAATGATGGCAAGAATATCGGTAAATAGCAATGCCGGTATTGCTCTTAATTTTCGATTGACCCCGACGATGTATTTAATGGTCCTCTCTGTGCGGGACTTGTGTGATTTCGCAAGCCTTGCCCAAAGACGGGCAATGTTTTGCCAACAATGGGAGGAGGAATGCGAAGATCAGTGGGTGTTTGAGTAGCTGAAAACACCGTTCGCACAAGCCGACACAGCGGACAACCCCTTTGTTTAAAGTTTAAACAATGATTCTATCTTCAAAACCGTTCACGAAAATAAAACGAGATCGATGATAGGAAGTTCTAATTCGATTCTCGAGGGCAACGAAATTATCAGAGAAGAAGGAAATTTTCAAAATTAATTTTCTTACCTTGAGGAGTAGGTGCTGTCTGGCGCCATTACCTCAGCTGCTCCGGTGGTCGTCGATGTTTTTGTTGGGTTTATTACTTGAACTCGAATATAGTTTACTATCAACGTTTACTTTATTTATCTATTTCGATACAGACTGAACAATTTACTAACTGGATTAATACCGCAATTACAATGCCCGTTTCTGTCTAAGCGATGAAATGAGGACTTCAATGATAAAATTTTCTTTTTACTTAGTCGCGGCTCTCTTTTCTTGACCGAAAAACTAAAGACCCCGAAACGCAAAATACTATCAAAATTTTTAAACGCAATGATGAGCGCAATAACGAAAGTAGTAACAATGAACACAAAGAGTGAACAAAATAATAATGAACCGTAATAACAATGATCACTAAGAATGAATACAAAAATAATGAGCACAATATGGTACGTAAATTATAATGAGCACAAAGAATGATTAAAATAATAATGAGCGCTGCGCTATGTTGCTACGCTTATTTATAATGCCATCCCCCACGGAGTGGTGGTCCACTGGGGCTTCACTTCCGTGGGAATCGGGATGTTGCAGTTTGGGTTTCCTGAAATCGTACGTGAGACTGTCTTCTCATATCTATGATTCTTACCTCTGAATGAAAATCGACGCATCATAATAGTGTGATGCTGGTAGTGAACATCTTAAGAGAATCTTAATTAGCCTAGGCCCTGTTTTTAATATTTGATTTCATTCGACTGCATGTGGCCTTCTTTCATCTACTGGCCGTCGGTTTTTCGTAATCGCCACGCAAGCACGTGTTGCCGTACGGGTATATGTGTCGCTATCGAGTTTTACTGCCTCGGCTCCCGGGTTGGCATAACATACGGTCAGCGTTACAGTTACGTAATTATTTCATTCTAACCACTTCTAGTTAATTATGATTGCGACAATAGATCATGGGAGTTGTGGTGTCTTCACAAGAGATACCCTGCTTTCTCCCATGGGTTATTTACATTTTCCATTTCTGCTGCTATATTTTTATTGATTGTAGTATAATTTGACATTAATTGATGTACGGTACAAGGAGAAATGAGAACATTCTCCCATGAGAATATTATATGTTTTACCAGTTTATATTTTTTAAATGTTATATTTTATAAATTATATACATGCAGAAAAGATATGAAAGTTATAGAAGGAAATCTAAATAGAATCTTGTTATATTTTTTATTGATTACAATTAAGGTGTTTTGAAAGCAAAATGATAGCTTATACGCAATATTTTATTGTTTTACTTCTCATTAAATTATGCAAGTAAATCAGTTAGTCAATCAAAGTAAGACTATATATACATTACAAATAACTGTAACGTCTAAAAAATTACAAAATTCATTAATGGATATTGAAACATGGTAACATAATCCTTAGAAAGGTCTGTGAAATATAACACAAGGGTGAGCAGAGAGCAATCGCCGGTATCAACGAATGCCAAAGGATATGCCAAAATAGTAGGTCTTATTAAACGATCTTTTATTAAACGATCGACGCTTTTGCAACGATGTAAACATTTGAAACATCCAACATTGAAACGCTGGATATTTCTCGCCTCTCGCCGTAGAGAAAAGCTATAGAAATTACGAAAGTACGTATGCAGTGTAGGAAGTATCGAAGAAAGGATGTATTTAGTGATGGAAAATAATTTGACTCGAATGCGTTAGATGTTCCTAAGAATCATGCAGTACTAAACCATTATTCAGATAAAAGAAAAGGAGAAGAAAAGTGGAAAGATTAGAAATGATATACTTGCGTTGCGAACTTTGGGACGGAAACGGAAAGAAGATGCGCATGATACGTTTAGAATATGAACATGTTGGGTAGTGGAGAAATGACACTTATAGATATATGGAAGGAAAAAAATAATAACGGATGGATTCTTTCGTTCGTGCACTTAAATCAGATGATCATGTGGTTAGTATGAATTTCTGTAATAACGTCATTGGAAGAAATGGAGTTAATTATTCCTGCGCGATATAAAACGCAGCATACGCCAACCTCCTAATTATGGAAATTTTCATCACTTTATAGACGAATATATTTGTATGATTTGAATGTACAACTATCTCTAAAGAAATTACATGTAGAATTTTAGCATATTTCTCTTGGCATAAAAATTGTGCAATATGATCAAGCAACAGTGATATAAAATAATATCACGTTGCAGTTTATCTGAACGAAAAAACGAAATATTTACTTGTGTAATATTCACAAATAAAACTATGCAATTACCAGAGATATCGCAATCGATCGAAAATGTTGCACGATTCAAAACAGTTTCTTAAAAAAAGTTGAAAGAAGTGTTGGTTTATTAGATCATGTGAAACAGGAAAGTATTCACATAATGACAACTCCGAGGCTCTACTTCCTAGGATTATAGGATTTGGAGGTGCAGTTCTACCCCAGAAATGCTTGTAGAGCCTCTTCACCTCGCTTGCCTCTGGCGGTTGCCTGCCTGGTTCTAAGTAAGCCAAGTCATTGTTAACAATTACATCGGCCAACATCCTTGGACACATTTTAAAGATCTCCTGACAGCATGCGTTGACCCAAGATGACGGCATGCAGATAGGTTGTGTTCGCGTCGCTTCGTACACTGTCCGTGTGTACAAACAGTACGCCACGAATGTAATCCAGATGTCTTCACGTGGGCAGACGCCACCCGCCACCCGCCACCCGCCACCCGCCACCCGCCACGAATGCAAGCATGGTTTTGCAACCCTTGAAAACGCAAAAGCCTGAAAAAGGGGCAGAGTGGTCAACCCCTAAAGATATTAATATAAGCGCTACACCGATAAAGCAAAACAGCCCAGAAATCAAGAAGCGGTCTGATGAAGAGAAGGAGGATACTAAAGAAGAATCGCGGCCAATACCCGACATAAGGGAGCGAGCTAGCGATATGGAAAAGAGGGTCCTACCATTCTGCCACGACCCGAGCAACAAAGTTAACAAGGGCAAACCGCAACGATAATGCGTTACTTTAAGGATATGAGAGGATTTGTGGAGAATCTCCTGCTCCACAACTGTCATCTAGCCGGAAGGCTAGAACAAGCTAAAAGCTAAGAATAAGGAAACTGCGATATTAAGCGCTGTGAGTAAGTCGCTGGAAGCCAGCAAGCGGCTTAAAACGGCCGTTAAGAAAACAACGAAGGCCGAGTCAAAACAGCTCTCGTACGCGGAAAAAGTGAAGATGGCCAACAATAAAGCGGACAAATGGCGGTAAAACCACCGAGAAATGTGGTTATAATCCGGTCGGAAGTTGAGGATGGTGAAATAAGAACCAGCGGAAAAGCGCGCGACGCGCTATTCACGCTAGTAATCCCCCGTAAAGGGGGAATACAAGTCACAGCAGTTGAAAACAAAATAAGCGACACCGGCCTAATCGTGGAAACGACGAAGGACTGAAGCCGGAAGGACTGAAAGCGTTCACAGAGGATGTACAGAATACACACATAACGTACGGACATTCGGAGAAAAAATAAAATAATCAGATGACTCATGCGAAAAATCGTTCTTCACATAAGTGGATGAATATCTGAAAAATATTCGAAATTCGAACATCTTACACATGTTCGCACATTTATCGAGAAGTGAGTTGTGTATTATACAATTTTTCTAGATGTATATGTTTTTTTGTCACATAAATGTTATTAGGCCAGTTGCTGAACAAGAGCATAAAGATTCATCACTTTGAGCAGAGGCATATGCCTGTACGAGTTTAAAATAATCTTCTTACCATTGAAATCTATCCATAGTTACGCTATAAATTATAATACAATTTGTATATTGTATTTGTATTCAACAGTACATCTCAACTGAACAAATGTATTGCGTAACAACTATTTATCACTAAAGCGAAGATGTCTAACCCAATCGAATTTTATTGTCAATGTTAGTATTATTTTAGAAATGATATAAATAGTAAAAATGAAAAGGAAACAACTTTTAATTCTCTGATAATTTAATAAGAGGAGCATCTAACGCTCCTTTTCTCTCGATCTGTTTAGCAATAATTTTATTCACTAATTTTTCGAGAGCTTCAAATATGATCTCACTGCGCTCAAGACTGTCAATAGACAACGTGCGGAGAAAACTTTGATGCCTCATCTGTGAAATGCTGTCAAAAAGGCTTTAAGTGAAAACATACATACATGCCTGTATGAAAACTGCAACTGCTCATGAATTCAATTTCGACTCGCATTTGAGAATCCTATAAGATATCATTTTAAACTATGCTAAATATATAGAGTACGCTGTCCCGCGTATCCTGAAGATATCTTTAAAATGACGGTCCTACCAAATTAAATTCAGACTGTTTTCTGAAACTGCTTAATCAAATGATGCATTGATTTATTTTTATAGTAGTAAATCTGGGCATCAGAAATTTGCTCCATCCATTTGAAAGTCCATCGAACTCGGTCTATTTATCACCGTTACGAAACATATATACTCTAGTAGGAACATTCCTAACACGATAATGCTTAGAGGAAAGCACGCCAGAATCGCTGTCTCTCAAATCCATTCAATGAATAAGAGACGAATGAAGATGCGTATTATAGTTATATGCAAGTATCCGTAAAGTGGTGTGAGACGTTCGAACAGGTTTGTTCGATGAAAATCAGCTACATACTCTGTTCCGGGTGAAGAAATGAGCCGCAAGTGGAAAAGGGTGAAAAGGGAAGGGGAAATAAGGAGAATACAAAGAGTTGATGAATGTAAGGAATGGAAGCTGAATCTCAAAATAAAGAACAAGAAAAAACAAGCTACTTACGATAACACGATTGCTAGTCATCTGTTCTCGATGACGATTGCCTATACCACCGCCCTTGTTGAATATTTTAGCAGTTCTAGTATATTTGAGCATATTATATTTATATTTCGATGCACACTACCTCTTCGACCATTTATTTCCGTGATTATGACTGAAGAACAAACAGAAGATACTTATCGTAAATGAAATTTAAGCAAGAAGGAACTTTTTGCGATGTTAACTCCAAATGAGAAAATATGTATATATCAGTATGGATCATGACCTGCCTATTTTTACATTAAATGTTTTGAAAAGTTGTATTTCAAAGCATGGCATGGTTTTCGTCGAAGGAAATCGTTTCGTGGAAGGAAATAGTTTCAAATAGTGAAAGAGCAAAATTATATAACTCTGAAAGAATAATATAATTTAACATGAAAATATTAGAAAACTGAGTACATCGAAATATAATAGATATTTTACAAGGGAAGTAAAAATATAGGTAAATAAATATAAGTAAAAAAGTATAAGAAATCATTTATTTTTTCTAAAATATATTTTGTATGGCGCGTGCTATCATTTTGTTATCTCAAATTTATCTTCTATTTATATTTCTTTACATAATTTTCACAATATATTTATGAATTAGATGTATTTTCATAACCTACTACTAGCGTTCTACTAGCGAGTTTTCGCATGCTCAATGAGATATGTAGTATAGGAAGTGCATAAATATATATTTTTTATGTATCTTCAAACACGAACTAGAATATCGAGCATGTTATCATTTTCCTGTGGATTGTAAAATGATCAACCGTGGTTGATAAATTAACAAATTGTAAAAATTTGTCGATTTGTAGTACGAGTGCGGAGTGCGAGTAGTAACGATAGTGAACACACAATTGAATACCCAAACGACAAACTCCTGAGCTTTATACTTATTTTTACGTGGGTCCAAACTTTATCGATTCGATATAGGCTCCGACCGCTCTGGGTTATTTAAAATATATGTCGGGTTAAGATGGGAATTTTGGGCGCGTGACAACTCTTCGCGTGGACTAGCAAATGTATTTCCCATTGTATCGGCACCTCCGAGGTAACCTCACACGTGGCTAGGCTCGCTCTCGATGCTGCATGCCGCCACAATCACACTTCTCGGAAAACCCATACAACCACTCGTCAGACCTCCGTTAGGCAAAACGTTTATCTCGTGACCGTGGCTACGTTCGGCGACCAATTGTCACCTATAATAAAATCTAGGCTAAAGTACTAGAGGATGTTCCGAAAATTTCCAAGGAAAGGCTTCGGCTTTCCTTGCATCTCCGACATATAGGTAGAGAAATAGGAAGGGATAGGGGAAGACGTTTGGATATAGTGGATTTGAAGTACAATTTCATTCGCAAAATATAGCGAACCAAGAAAGAACCGTGGAAAGATTTGGACATTTGTGCGCTTCATGTGACGCTGGAGAGAAGAAAAGAAAAAAGAAACGAGAGGGAAGAGACCAAAAGAATGAAAAATGAAACCTTTCTTCACAAAAGACAGAAAAGATTCACTATGCATATTATTCGCTTCGCCTTATCGTTATCCACGTACGCACGCACGCACGCACGCACGCACGCACATTCACGGTTTCACCTTATACACTTGTTGTGTACTATCGTATCATTTTACCGACCAGTAGCGGTTGAAAATCCTATGTACTGTCTACCTCTCACTCGGTCGTAGATACATCGTTGAAGCCAGTTTAGACTCTAGCTCTGTTTAGACTCTAGGATATCGCGCGGGAATATACGCGCTTTTTCTCATACCTATAGAAATGTTAACTCAAATTTGGCGAAATTACTTATAATATTTATATTGATATTTATTTGATCTATTAGAATCGTTTTTAGATTAATATTTATATAATATTCCATAATCCATACAATGATTTTCCTCAAGCAAATAATAATTTAATATTTTTTTAAAAGTGTGATATCGTCCAAAACAATCGCTTCTGTGTAATGGAACATTGCAAAATTTACAGACAAAACATATTCTACTTCTTTTCTTTTTTAATTGTGCAAATTCTACATTGGGGTTTTGGCGCTTTTTTACTCCGACGACTAGACACTATGTTTATAAGTTTATGTTTTCCGAAATTTGATAGTCTTTGTGGGTGATCTAGTCTGGATGATCTGCTTGTCATATGTCTCATAAGTGTTTGCTGTACTAGATATTTCTTCGTCGTTTTCCTTTGATCCACAATCTTCTATCCACGAAATTATCACTTTTTGCAGGAAATTTTTTATATGTATTCTTATTCTATGGCCCGTAATCATTCCCGTTGGGGCCCCGGGAGCATCTCCTTTCGTCCCCTCGTAGTGGTGATCCCCACCGCTTGCCCTTCACCGTCGTTACTTCTGAGGTGATGGGCGTGATAGGTATTGAAGGAACACTCGAATATGTTTAACAATAAATATTTATTAACAAAATATATTCGGTGAGTATACTTGACGTAAAACTCGCGGTTATTAATTTCGGTTCGCGGTTCGCGATTACAAGTTCGAACTCGGGTAGATTCGGGTAGATACGATTCGATATGCGCTACGAGTTCGGACGATGATTGCCTGAGATGTCGAGCAACTCGGATCAGTGATTGCTGCCAACTATCAACTATCAATTCGGACAGGCGTCTCGCGACTGACTTTCCGTCACGATGATGCTGGATAGGAAAAACTATGATGGGGTGTGTCTAAGGATACGAGATCATCGGATTCGTTTAGGAAAGCGTTGGTTCGGAAAGTGAGGGAAGTGGACGTCGTTGTTAATTGGCTAAATTTTGAGTTGATGGTTGGAAAAGGATACTAACCATCCTTGAGAGAAAGATGCTAGTAGGAAGCGTCGTACGTGAGAAAAGCAGATTTCCCGTATCTTCCCGTAGTAGGTGGTAGATTTAGGGACTATTGGGATAAAGACTGTTTGTCCGTTTGAAGGACCTTAATTAACAAAATCCTAAGATTGGGGTTAGGTTGGGGTTAGGTTTAATTGATTAATTTAAATAATTTAAAAAATAATAAATTTTATTTTATAAATAAAATTTTTTATTGATCATTTATTAATATTTTTATTATACTTACTTGATTAGGAAAACAAATAATTGAATACCCATATACTAATTTAAATATATTATTTACATCATTATATTTTATATATTTAATTTTCTCATTTTTTATAAATAATATTTGAGATACATTGAATACGAATTAGTTTCAACTTATTAACTACGAAAATAGGAATGGGGAAATATGAAAGAAAGTAGGAAACTAAGAAGTATGTTTTCATGCGGTCATAAAATTTGCTAGGGTATAAAGCCAGGTATAATTCCTTAGGAAATTTTGAAAACATTTGGGGGGGTGCAAACCCTTGGAGGCGGAGCAAAAGACATTTTTGCAATGTCCGTCTGTTGCGATTCTGTCCTGCTTCTGTCGTCCTGTTTCTTAAAAACTCTATAATTTTCACTGCTTTAATACTTTTCTTGAACTATCAATCTTATATAGCAGTGCACTATATCCAATTAATAATAATAGCAGGATACTCTGAATTGAAATTAATACGTACGGTACATTGAGTACATAAAAAATAAATATTATTGTTGAATAAAATAATTAAAATTAATAAAATTAAATTCACAATAACAAATTCTAAAATAAATTTAATATTAATCAACTTAAAAAAAATTAAATTACTTAATTTAATATTAAATTTCAAAAAAATTTTATAAAAATATCTATAATTCCCAATATTATTATTTTAATTTAAACTATTTTTTGTTAAATTAATATTTTTAGTTATATAGTTTAATAAAAACATTAATTTTGTAAATTAAAAATTCAAAAATATTAATATAACTATAGATAATTTTAATATATTAATCTATTATTAATGAAAACTTTTATAATTCTATTCTTCCTTATATTTATAAATTTAAATATCAATTTAATTTTAATTTTAAATTATTTTTATATAAATACCTTTATATCACCTTTAAAACAAATATATTTAATTTTTTATATTATTTTTATAACAATAAATATCTTAACATATAAACAAATAATTTCATTAAACTTATATATCTTATTAATTATTTTCATTAGAGGAATTTTAATTTTATTTTCTTATTTTATTAGTTTAATTAATGAACCATTTAAAAAAACCAATTATTTAAATTTATTTTTTACAAATTTAATTTTAATATTAACTGTTTTATTCTTAATTAATCATTATGATATAAATATTAAAATATTAAATTTTAATTATCACAAAAATAATAAAATTTATAATATTAAAACATTATATTTAAATCCCAACTATTACATTGTTTTAATATTTATTATTTTCTTAATTATTATATTATTTATTATAACAAAAATTTGTTATATTAAAAACAAAAACTTACGAGCAAAAAAATGAAAAAAGTAATTTCATCAATTTATAAAATTCATATAATAAATTTACCAATATCATTTATTAATTTACCTACTCCAATTAATATTAATTACTTATGAAATTTTGGATCAATACTTGGAATATTTTTAATAATTCAAATTATCTCAGGATTATTTTTATCAATACATTACTGTCCAAATATCAATATTGCATTTAATAGAATTTCAAATATTATAAAAGATATAAACTCAGGATGATTAATTCGATTAATTCATATAAACGGTGCATCATTTTATTTTTTCATTATATATTTACATATCGCACGAAATATATATTATTATTCATTTAAATTACTACAAGTTTGATTAATTGGAGTTTCAATTCTATTTTTATCAATAGCAACAGCATTTCTTGGTTATGTATTACCATGAGGTCAAATATCTTTTTGAGGAGCAATAGTAATTACTAATTTAATTTCAGCAATTCCCTATATTGGACAATTTACAGTTGAATGAATTTGAGGAGGATTTTCAATTAATAATGATACATTAAATCGATTTTATTCATTTCATTTTATTTTACCATTTTTAATCTTAATAATAGTATTCATACATCTAATTATTCTTCATATTACAGGATCATCAAATCCAATTCATTCCAAACTAAACATTTATAAAATTAATTTTCATCCATATTTTTCAACTAAAGATTTAATTACAATCATCTTAACTTTTATTTTATTTATATTAATTAACTTACAAATACCTTATATCCTAGGTGATCCAGATAATTTTAAAATAGCAAATCCAATAATTACACCAATTCATATTAAACCTGAATGATATTTTCTATTTGCATACTCAATTCTACGAACAATTCCAAATAAATTAGGAGGAGTAATTATACTTTTTATATCAATTTTTATTTTATATTTAATTCCATTAATTAATTTAAATAATTTAAAAAATAATAAATTTTATTTTATGAATAAAATTTTTCATTGATGATTTATTAACATTTTGATTATACTTACTTGATTAGGAAAACAAATAATTGAATATCCATATACAAATTTAAATATATTATTTACATCATTATATTTTATATATTTAATTTTATCATTTTTTATAAATAATATTTGAGATATATTATTAAAAAAAATAATTAGTTAATGAACTTGAATAAGTATATGACTTGAAATCATATTATAGAAATAAAATATTCTATTAACTTTAAATAAACAATTATCTAACTATAAATTAAAATTTAATTATATAAATCTTTAAAATTTATTTATAAAATAATTAAAAAATTATTAAAAAATTTAATTATATAAAAATTAATCTATAAATCATTACATTATTTCATAAATTATTACTTTAACAATTATTTATTATACAACTTTACAAAAATGTAATTTAATAAATTTTAAACTAAAATATTAAATTTATTATTTAAAAAAATTCAATTTAAATAATTTTCATTAAAAATGAAATATTATAAAAACTAATTTTTTATCTAAAAACATTTTCCAATATTTTTACTATGTTACGACTTATTCCACAAATGAAATTAATTATTAAAAAATTAAATTTATTATAACTCATAAATTCTTAAATATACTACATTTTGATTTGAATTAAAATTTTGTATTAAATTTTTATTAAAATTAATTTTATATAATAATATACAACAATACATAAACATCTACTTAAGTTTATCTTATCGTGGATTATCAAATTAAACTACAAGTTTCTCTAATTAGAATGAAAAGCCGCCATATAATTCAATTTTAATGATTCAACATTTAATAATAAATCCAATATTATTATTTTATATAATAGGGTATCTAATCCTAGTTTATTATTTTATCTTATTATATTTATAAATATAAAATTTAATTTAATTATAAATTAAATTTCACCTAAAATATATAATTTTTATTAAATAACATTATTTTAAATATTTATATATATATATATATATATTAATAAAATTAATTTACAAATTTAGTTTAACCGCTATTGCTGGCACTAAATTAATCATTATTTATATTTTTTTCTAAATTTAACTTTCATTAATTATTTAAATTCAATTATTAAAATAAAATAAATTTTTAATTTTAAATCATTATTTATTAATACAAAAATATAATTAATTAAAAAATCGTTATAAAATTTATTTTATATTATTAATATTATTAATTCTTTTAAAATCAAAATTTAATATGCAAATTACATTAAATATAATTTTTTATTAAATTATCTTTATTTTTAAAATATAAAATATTTACATATTTATTTAGAATACGCACATACACACACATAATATATATATATATATACATTTATTAAAATATTATTAATTTATATTAAATTATTTTTTATTAAAATTTTAATTAATAATTAATTCTTTAAAATATTTTATACACACATATACACTCATATATATATAAATAATATATATATATACACACACACACTCATATATATGTATATTTATTTAAATATAATTAATTTATATTAAATTATTTTTTTATTAAAATTTTAATTAATAATTAATCTTTCTATTGTAAATAAAATATTTTTATTTAAACTAAAATTTTTTAATAAAATTTATATTAGTATATATATATATTTATATTCATATTTATATATTTTTTATCCTATTTTTATCTATTTTTTATTCTAATTTAAAACTTATTAACAATATTATTATATATATTTTATTTATAAAAAATTTAATTTTAATTAAAATTTTATTCTTTCCGTTTATTACGACCCAAGGCTTACTGTAGGCCGTGTTCCTAACCGTCGCAAACAGATCGTCTTACATGAACGAACATACCTTGTTGTCGCGAATTGAAACGTTGCTCGTCACCGTGTGTGTCTGATTTGACGTGCAAGACATTTCCTTGCGGAAGTTGACCCTCTAGTTGTTGGCGCGAGGTTCGCCGCTAACGGTTGCTGCGATGCTGATGATGATGTGATCATGTGGCACTGTATGATTTACTGCTGTATCTCTGTTCACTTGATCGTCCAATGCTCGTGATCCGGCTCGAAGGACCAAATCGAGAACGACCGTTCGCGTAGAGACGCGATCGCGAGGGAAACGTGTGAGCGGGAGACGTAAATTTTTGCTACGATTATGATAATCGACGCCGCGAATTAGTCGTTCCCCTGTTTCGTTTAGAATAACAGAGATAGTTCAAATGATTTTAACTTTGAATTAACACGGTTAATATAAACGTGTATATTTAACGATATTTAAAGTTATAATGAATACGTCACAAATGATTTAACGACGATACAATTAGTTTGTTACAGTAATTTGACCCGATTTTATGATATTTCTCGATGTACTCGTTAGACTAAGCGACTTTGATTTTATTCGTCTGAACCTTTCGATGCATCCCGTTTGAATTCTCATTTGCCACTGACTGCCCTTCCATTTTGTCCTTTGTCTTCTCTGAGATACGACCCCCACTACGCTCGGATCACGCCACCGTTCGCGCCTATGATCACGTATACCAGCTTCTTTCTTTATGCGGATAAAATAACGCACCGAAGGCGAATAGATGTTTCTGGAACTCGCTGCTTGACGACAACTATGCGTTTATCGCTACTTTGTGTATATCTCGACGGTCATGTAAGACGATCTGTTTGCGACGGTTAGGAACACGGCCTACAGTAAGCCTTGGGTCGTAATAAACGGAAAGAATAAAATTTTAATTAAAATTAAATTTTTTATAAATAAAATATATATAATAATATTGTTAATAAGTTTTAAATTAGAATAAAAAATAGATAAAAATAGGATAAAAAATATATAAATATGAATATAAATATATATATATATATATATATATATATACTAATATAAATTTTATTAAAAAATTTTAGTTTAAATAAAAATATTTTATTTACAATAGAAAGATTAATTATTAATTAAAATTTTAATAAAAAAATAATTCTTTAAAATATTTTATACACACATATACACTCATATATATATAAATAATATATATATATATATATACACACACACACTCATATATATATGTCGGGTAACATTAGGATTTAAGGCGCGTAACGATTCTTCGTTTGAATTAGCCATTGTTTTACAAAACAGAGAATATATTTACACGAATAAACAAGGTTTTACAAATATTATGAATAATGAATTTTTATAAATGATATGATTGATTAACAAATGATAAATTAAATTATTAATTAGATTAAAGAATAATAAGTTTTATCGAACAATAAAAGAAACGAATAATATATCTTACGATTTACTAATTTAACGAATAATGAAAATTAACGATTGATAAATTTACAAATATTGAATTTAATTTACGCTATAAACAATGATCCGGGGTTCAAACGAATTCACGGTCAACGGGAAAACTTTAAACAATTTTATAACACAAAAAAATACGTTTGCTGAATCACTCGGAAAAAATTACTCGATGTATCACTTTCCAAGGCGATCACACGAATGCCTCTCTGCATAAAATCTTTTTCGTAATCCGACTGCATTTTGTTTGTTATATTCTCGCTGGAGACATCGAGAAGGTTCCAATCGTTGTTGCTAGGCAATATCTGTCAGAAGTTTGTTATATACTCCTTGGAAACATCGAGAAAGATCCAAACGCCGTTGCTAGGCAGTTTCTGTCTGGAGATTGATTCCTCATACAACGTGTGTCCCATTATATCGACATCTCTAAAGTACAATTCTATGTGATTTCTAGGGAGAACAATACAACCGATCCACACCTTCGTCAGGCAAAACGTTTATCCCGTGACCGTGGCTACGTTCAGCGACCAGTTGTCACCTCGAACCCACTTTCGCTTTTCACAAATGTCAAACAATTACAGATGACAATTACTTAATTACAGTTATGATAAAATCTGGGCTAAAGCATTAAAAGGCCTCCTCAAAATCGCACAGGGAAGGCTCCGGTTTTCATTTCATCTCCGACACGGCCATACTGACTATCACACGTCCTCGTGTGCAGCTAAAATACAGAGTTTTAACATTAGACTCGGTGTAACTGATATTATTTACCATTCGATTAGATGTTCCAAATAAGTCAAGGGTCCAATTCAGCAACAAAGCTCTGTTCAAAAATTTGACAAGCAAGGAAATGAAAAAGAACTCAAATTAGTGTTATAGTTTGTATTCAAAGTACCAGTTGCACTCCGTAAATCACCAGTCAGACCGCAATGACACGACAGATCATTTTCGACTCCACACAAAGATCTCAGTTTGTTGAATCACATAACCACGTTGGATG
Source organism: Bombus vancouverensis nearcticus (assembly GCF_051014615.1). Classification (NCBI taxonomy): domain Eukaryota; kingdom Metazoa; phylum Arthropoda; class Insecta; order Hymenoptera; family Apidae; genus Bombus; species Bombus vancouverensis. The sequence continues at coordinate 278,384 of NW_027468937.1, read as the reverse complement.
CATAACAAAAAGCACAAGACACCAGTGAGGATATTATAGAAAGCACAGGGCACCAGTGAGGATATTATAATAAGCGCAGGGCACCAGTGAGGATATTATAATAAGCGCAGGGCACCAGTGAGGATATTATAGAAAGCGCAGGGCACCAGTGAGGATATTATAAAAATACAAGCACTACACTGGGAGTATTATAAAAGGCGCATACACTACACTGGGAGAATTATAAAAGGCGCACACACTACACTGGGAGAATTATAAAAGGCGCATACACTACACTGGGAGTATTATAAAAAGGCGCTTACACTACACTGGGTATATTACTATGACCACAATGCGGCGTTAATGATTCCCAGAGATCAATGTGCTCGCATCGTTATTATCACCGTCGCTGTTGTCGTGTAAAATTAAGGTAAAAATAAGGAACTTGTTAATTTCCGAAAAGGAGATTAAGTTCTTTTTATTTTTTACTCAATTTATACAATTTTTCGGTTCGCGATGATACACTTTCGATACTTGGATTAGTTAAGAATTTTTTTATTAGACTGACTGGATGATTTTGAAGGGAGCATTTATATTCTTCCATTCGTTGGAGTGGGAGAAGGTTTTGTTTATACTTAGTGTAAAATTCGGAGAACGGCTGGAGTGATCGAATGCCACTCAAGCGGCTGAGAACGGGTGCTGACCGGACGGTCACACGCGATAAGGCGTTCGGAATTTCGGTTTGTTATATACAGTTGCTCGAATTTCGTCTGTGACATTCCCCCCTTCTTAGATTGAACTTGATCCCTCAAGTTTTCTTCAGAAGACTTTTGTGGAATCGGACTTGACGTGGCTTGAAAATTACAGCTGATTCCTCCTCTCCATCTGAGTGGTATGTGTTGGTTGGAATATAGATGTTGGGTGTTGAGCCCAGGGTGAGTGGTACTGGTGGGGCTGTCGCATTGTGGCTGTTGATTACAGTTTCATTTCGGCAGCAAAATAAATTGATACATAATTTGTTCGGTATACATTTCCTGATGCATTTGAATACCCCTATTTTGTTTAATCCACATATACCTAGTATGCCTAATGCTATGTACCCTAATATCTGGAGCGTGGTCAGTCCCCAATACTGTATATTTTTAATTCTGTGTTCGAAATTAAGAGTTTCTATCTCGTCGCCTATTTTATCGATCGTTGTTTTATAGCCTTGTAAATTATCTATTATTTTCGGTGCTCGCTCGAGTTTATCTAATAGATGAGTGAAACTATCGTTTGTTTTGAGCGCTAGGGTTTTTGTTTTGATTTCGTATATGACTTCGTTTTTTGTTTCGCCTATACGCATGTGTTCGTCTTTGTACAATATATCGCAAGAAGTGTTAGCTCTTATGATGGAAGGCTTGTCAAGTTTTTGTAAGGTATGTTTCGTTTGGCAAATTGTGTCTATTTCTATCGGATTTGCTGGTATCGCAATGTAACAGTTGCTAGTTTTGAGCGGTATAAAGCTAATGTCTTCAATCTTAAGTACAGTTATTTGACAATGTCCAATGTGTGGTTTGAAATTTATTATTTCGCTGCGACAATCGGTTTTTGAATTTCTGTCATGGATTGGTAGTGTTTGTTTGCATATAGTGGTTCCGGCTCGATTCTTACAAAGTTTGTTGAAATACTCGATATCAGCGTTTATAAATGAAAGACCTGAAGTTAAATATATCTGATGTTCGACTACTGGAGCCAAAAATACTCCATTTCTTTTACTCGGGATAGGATATACTTGTAATATGTTCCATTCTGTGTTAGAGACTAAAGGTACTATGATTTTGAAAAATATTTTGTCATCTATTGTGAAGATTTTAAGATCACTGATGTCGAGTATGAATTGAAAATGTTCGGTTTTGGCAGAAATCGCGGTGTTGTACATCTGGCTACCTATTGCCTTGGCGTAATTTTCTATGAATTCATTGGGGTCAAGTATTTGTGGACTAATTATTCCTTGTTTGCCTAATATCATGACGTTAAGTATTTCATCTAATTGGAAGTGTAAAGTTTGCATCGCGGTGTCGACTTTCATGATCATCTTAAGCATAGATCTATCGATATTTGCCTGCTGTTGTAATTTTAATATATCACTATATGATCTCTCTAAGTGGTTTAGGTTTTCTGAGTTTACAATTTTTCTAATAAGTGCTGTTTGATTAGCTATTATGGTCTTGATTTTATTATTATCATCGAATAGTTTGTCCATATTTTTGTTTATGAGCGTAAGATCATCATCGTCGAGAGTCCCGAACAGACTTTTCGATACGGAACCTATGATGTTAAGCAAACCTCGTGTGCTCCGGGTATGTGTTAACGCTTTCAAGTGTTTTGCGAGTTGTTTTAGGTTATTGATGCGATTTTGTAATCCGCCTAACTCTTCGACGTATTGTTTGCTGATTGCACGTGAGTCTATTGTTAATTTATATGATTCTATTGCGCTTATCTGTTCGTATATGTCGCTAGTGTCTAATCCTACTATTACATTGGCAGTGTCGCTGTATAAATATCCTTTTCCTATGTTTTCTACGAATACAGAGTTTCCTTCTAATGGTGTAATATTTATTTGCGCGGATACTATTCCGGCAAAGAGGAGCGTCGACCTGGAAAGTAAGGTTTTAAACGATTACCGTGTATCTTTTTGTCTTGAATCAGATAGTATGGAGTACATACTTTATCAATCGTGTACGGTCCTAACCATTCCACATCAAGTTTATGCCTTTTATGATCGTTATGTATTAAAACAGAGTCTCCTTCTTTGAAAACTGATTGAGGTTTTATAATTTTACGTTTTTGATCGCGCTGATATCGCTGTTTACTTTTGATCAATGTTTCGCGAGCGTGTCGGAGTCTAGAGTCCCATTCCTTTTTGCGGAACGTGACTTCGTCTGCGTATGTGCGTTGGGGATTCTTGGATATTGTGGAGGGAAGATTGGCTTGGTGTCCGAATGTGAGTTCGAATGGCGTGTAACCAGTAGAGTCGTGTATCATTGTGTTATATGCAAGGCATACAAAGTTAAGTTGATCGTCCCATTCTTCATCCGAATTTCGCTGTATCGATTTTAACATGTCTGTTATTACTGCGTGTGTCCGTTCTAACGATCCGTTACTTTGTGGGTGGAAGGATGTCGTTTTGATATGTTTGATTTTGAACGCGTCTTCGTACTGTTGCATTAAACTAGATATAAAATTCTGTCCGCGGTCAGTTAATATCTTTTTTGGAGCGGAAAAGATGTAAATGTAATGATTCAAGAGTGCGTTCCAAATTGTTTCCGTTTGCTGAGTTTTTAGTGGTACGAGTATTAAGTATTTTGTCAATTCGTCATGTATGGATAGAATGTACTGATTGCCTTTTTTCGTCTTTTTCAGTGGGCCTAATAAGTCCATAGCAATTTTATCGTTTGGTTCGAGGGGTGTGTCGGTGATACAAGGTTCTTCGCGCGGTCTGATACGTGTAGTTTTAGATGTTTGACAGGTGTCGCATGATTCTATATGTTGTTGTATACGTTTCATCAAATCTGGTACTCTGTGCCGTTCACGAATGCGATCGTATGTCTTTTGTATACCGGGGTGTCCTACTAAATCGTGATTTTCTTTCAATAATTCGTCTATTTCTTCGTCGCTATATGTTTGAATTGGTTCCCATGCAAAATTTAATTCTTTTACGGTGTCGTTCAGGAATAGTAAAATTTGTTTGATCGCGTTCTTTTCGGTCTCTGTGAAACTATCGTCGCCTATACCTATCTTTTCGTTTATATGAATAATTTCGTTTAATTTAGTTAACCATTCGATTCTGTCGTAATTTCCTAGCTCTGTTTTGGATAATTGATAGAAAGATTTACGGTTCGGAGTCATTTTGAGAATTTTGGGTAACGCGTCGGTAGATTTTTCCCAATCGTGATATTTTTTATCGAGTTCTATGTTCAAATTTTCGCGTCGTCTGGTCAGAACATGTATTCTAGATAGTGCGTCGGCTGCAGTATTATCTTTTCCTTTCGTGTATTCTATGTCGTATTCGTATTCTTCTAGTTTTAATCGCCATCTCATCAAGCGTGATGAGGGGTCTTTGCAATTCTGTAACCATTTTAGTGCTTGGTGATCGGTTCGGATGAGGAATTTCCGTCCTAACAGATATTGTCGGAGGCGTTTCACGGCCCATACTATTGCTAAAAGTTCTTTTTCTGTAGTGGAATAATTTCGTTCCGGTGGGTTTAGAGTTCGCGAGATATAACAACATGGATATCCGTCCTGTGATAAGATTGCACCTATACCTTCGTTACTGGCGTCAGTCGTTAATGTGAATGGTTTCGCAAAGTCGGGGAATTTTAGTACGGGTGATGAACAGAGTTTGTCTTTTAATGTCTGGAATGCTTCCTGGGTTTTATCTGTCCAATGAAATGGTGTCTCCTTTTTTGTAAGTTCGGTCAATGGTTTCGCGATCTTAGAAAAGTTTCTGATGAACTTACGGTAATAACCTGCTAGTCCTAAGAACGATTTGATGTCTGTGGGATTACGTGGCTGTTTGAAATTGATAACGGCTTCTAATTTTTTGGGATTTGGCTTTACACCTTCGACGGTTACTATATGTCCAAGATATTCTAATTCTGGTTTGAGAAATTCGCACTTGTCCGGCTGTATTTTGAGTCCGAGTTCGCGTAGGCGTTGCAATACTATCGCGAGGTTGCTATTGTGCTCTTCAATCGACTGTCCGAATATTATAATGTCGTCTAAATATACGAAGCAATGTTTATTTATGAGTCCTCTTAGCGCGGTATCCATCATGCGTTGAAATGTTGCAGGTGCATTCTTTAAACCGAATAGCATCCTATTGTAATGATAGTGTCTTTGTGGTGTGGAGAATGCTGTGTACTTTTTAGAGTCGATGTCCATTGGGATTTGGTGGAATCCGGAGGATAAATCGAGGGCTGAGAAGAATTTTGCGTTGCCTAGTTGGGATAGTATGTCGTCTATGTCAGGTAATGGATATGCGTCCTGGTCAGTTAGTTCGTTTATTTTTCTGAAGTCTATTACAATTCGCCATTTCTGTTTCCCTGAGGCGTCTGCCTTTTTTGGTATTACCCAGACTGGTGAATTGTAAGGAGAATCAGATGGTTCTATAATGTTCTTTTGTAGCATTTCGTCCATTTGTCGTTTGATTTCTTCTTTATGGCATTCAGGCGGTCGGTAAGATTTTGTGTTAATGATTTTATTTTCTTTTAACGTTATTGTGTGTTTAGCAAGATTAGTGCATGGAAATAAGTCGGTCTCTAGATTGAATACGTCGAGGTAGAACAGCAATATCTTTTCGATTGGTTCACGGAGGGTTTTCTCTATATGCGAAAGTCTAACTAAATCTTTAAACGTGGAGACTTGATCATACGTATTTGAATTTTCGATAAAATTAGTCATTTTGGCTGGGCACTCACCACCATTGATAAAGCATATCGTTGTCGGTTTTCCTTCCAGGTAGGCTGTTTTTGACACTGCTTGTTTTGGAGGTACGTCGTTTTCCTGTTGCAATAAAAGTATATTATTGTCAAGTTTTAATTGTTGATTCGAGAGTTCAAATTTGAATTTAGATAGGGCTGGCAAACCGAGTATGCCGTCTTCTATAATTGGAAAGTTGTCTTCTACCACAAAAAATTCTAGAGTTTTGCCAAATAGTTTTATCAAAGCGTGTTCGTTGGTTTTAAATTTAGAGTGTCCCATCGAGAATTTCCGTTCTTTTGTTATTCTTGGTCGTAATACGCATCTTCGCTTGAGTATATTAATTCCTGCTCCGCTGTCAATGAGGAATTTATGTCGCTGTCCGTCGGATCGTAAAAGTACTGTGGGTAGTCTTCCTGTTGTGGCGTTAATTCGTAGGTCTGGTCTATTGGTTCCTCTATTTCTTCCTTGTGTGTCTCGAGATTGTGGACTGCTGGTGGTCTCGGAAATTGGCTGGGTGTTCGAAAATTTTTACATTGACTGGAGACATGTCCGATTTGGTTGCATTTGAAGCATTTTAATTGTGTCCTTTGGGCAAGTGGTATTTGTTCGGTTTGTCGGAAGCTTCTTGGCATTGGATTGGGTGTTGGAGTTGGTTTTTTAGTGATCGGATTAGGATTATTGGTTGTTAGTCGTTGCTGCTCAGGAAGTCGTAATCGTTCTATTGGTTTTAGTCGTCGATTTCGATCTTCCCTGAAGAATCGCTCGATGTCGGTGGCTTTCTTTTCGGCTTCAAGGATATTGTATGGTGGATTGGCGAGTAGTAATTGTCCTATTTCGCCTTTCAGGCCTCGGATAAAATCGATCACGGAGTCTTTTAAAATCCTGTCGTTCATAGCTCGTCTAGTAATTTCGTCACGGTATTCGTTCGTTATACTGTATTGTAACTTATTGAGTGCTCTGCGGAACCTGATGATATAACTTTGCACACTTTCGTCGTGACGCTGTCTCGTTTCGCGTAGCTGGTCTTGATGTTCTCTAACAGAGTCTTGGGTGGCTACGTTTCGTCTTAGGGCATCGTACAGGTGTCCGTATTCGTATATCGATATATTGCAGATGGCCATTGCGGCTTTACCCGTGATTTTCCCGATTTTAATCATTTTTAATAGTAACGTGGGTTCGCTACACATGGCTCGTAATTCGCGTACTTCGCGTATGAATTCTTCTACTCCGATATTGTCTTCGCCGTTTAATTGCGGAATACATACTATCGCGTCTTTGGCCCGTAAGCTCGGAGAGGCGAATTGCGGTGGACGGTCTTCGTAAGAGGGATGGTTGTCTTCTTCTGTTCGAATTGGAACGCATGGTGGGGAAGTTCTATCTCTCGCGGCAACAGATTCGTCCATAGTAATAAGGGAGCCTAGTTCTGTAGTAGCGTCGCGTCCTATTTTTATTTTGGAGATATTTTTGCCTAATAGTTCTATTTCCGCGGCACGCTTCTTATTTTCACTGTCGGCCGTCCGTTGTGTCTCTTCTACACGTTGCGCAAGAATTTCAATTTGTTTTTGTATCACGTCGAGTATGGCACGAATCGAATTGTCCGTACCTCCGTTTGTAGAAACGGTTTCAATAGTTTCGACTTTGTCTTTTCGTGATGTGGGCATGATTCTAATTGAGCTTATTGATTCTGAACTACTGTTGCTATTTGAACTCGAAGCGCTTGAGAAACTGGGTTTTCTCACACGGTATCGTGAAAATGAATCCAGATTTTTCAGCTTACCGTAGTAGCTATGGCCGTTGAGGAGTCTCAGGGATGTTTCCTCTCTGGTTGGTTTTAGATTCCGAATCTTATTCGTAGGCTTGCTCTGCGCTGACCGTAGTCCTCTCGTCTAGTTTCACCGTAATGGAACGTTGAAAGTTGCTGCAGGGCCTCGTAGTAGCAAAGATTCGCACTGGGTCCGTTGATCCTTCGATCTTCAATGATGCGCGTACGCCGAAATCGTAATTTCGTTTGCACTGAAGTGAATAGATCCTGGCACGGATCGCCAAAAATGTCGTGTAAAATTAAGGTAAAAATAAGGAACTTGTTAATTTCCGAAAAGGAGATTAAGTTCTTTTTATTTTTTACTCAATTTATACAATTTTTCGGTTCGCGATGATACACTTTCGATACTTGGATTAGTTAAGAATTTTTTTATTAGACTGACTGGATGATTTTGAAGGGAGCATTTATATTCTTCCATTCGTTGGAGTGGGAGAAGGTTTTGTTTATACTTAGTGTAAAATTCGGAGAACGGCTGGAGTGATCGAATGCCACTCAAGCGGCTGAGAACGGGTGCTGACCGGACGGTCACACGCGATAAGGCGTTCGGAATTTCGGTTTGTTATATACAGTTGCTCGAATTTCGTCTGTGACACTGTCATCACCGCAGACATCCAACTCAGCAGGAATACAACCATCTGGCATCTTTCTCAACTTGTCGTGTCTATCCTTATATGACCGTTTGCCATCTAGAGTTTTTAAAATATATCTATCCCCCTCTAAAACTTCCGTTATCACGAATGGACCCTTGAATTTCGGATCTAGCTTTGTTTGGTTTCTCTCCTCGTTCTTACGTAACACAAAGTCGCCGAGATTAAACCTAACTATCTTCGCTTTCGTTTTGTCAAACCGGTCTTTATCATAACTGGCGCAAGTCTCTATGTTCCGTATCGCTTGTTGCCTTACATTGAAGATGTCTACTTCCTTTTCCTCAATATTATCAGGCAACAATAAACCGTAGGGCCTAGCTGCCTTCCCAATTAATAATTCCAGAGGACTTGATTTGGTTACACGATTGGTAGTGCAGTTCAAAGCCAGTTGTATTTCCCCAATCGCGTCTTGCCAAGATCGCCCGGTCGTTTCCACCGTCGTTAACATATTTTTCAGCGTACTCATAACACGCTCTACCTGTCCATTGGCCCTACTCGCACCAGTTGCTATTAAGTGAAGTCTAATATGTCTATTCTGGCAGAAATTTTGGAAATCTTTACCCGTAAAACACCTTCCTTGGTCTGCTATTACCCGGCAGGGATTGCCGAATAAAAATATAGCGGACTTAAGTGCTATAATGGTATTAAAGGAATCTAATTTACGAGTATGATACAGGTATACAAATTTCGTGAAAGCATCAACTAAAACAATGATATACTCTTTCGAGTCACTCTTACCACTTAATTTACCCGTTATATCCATGTGTACCGTATGCCAGGGTATGCTGGTCTTAGGTATAGGATGTAGTTCAGCTTGTACTTTACCTGAACTAGCCTTCGAAACTCGACAAGCATGACAGTTCTCAACGAATTTGCGAACATATTTCGCCATTCCTTCAAACCAGTAATACTCGTATAGTTTCTCAAGCGTTTTATCCCAACCTAAGTGCATAATGGACTGATGCACATGATTAATGACGGACCACCTGAAACCCCTTGGGACAATGGGCAAGCAAAGAGTTCTACCTTTTCTCTGTATTTTCCGATGGAGTGTACCAGACCGTAATTCATACGTATTCGCAATATCTTCCGCGAGCTCTTCATTTTGCAACTTACGGACGATCTCAGAGATTTGTGGGTCGCGACGTTGTTCTGCTAACAACCAATCATCGGAGATTTCAGATAGATTGATTTCTTTCTCTACAATTTTGTTGATCGTACGATGATGCAGATCTACGGGATTTCTCGAAAAGAAATCTACATGAGCCATTCGTTTGCCTTCCCGATACATAATGTCAAAGGTAAAAGTTTGCAGGTAAGCCCACCATCTGTAAACCCTGTCATTTAAATGTACCTTGTCACTGGATGCCTTCAGAGAATTACAATCAGTGACAACAAGAAATTCCCGACCGTGCAGATAGTGACGAAAATGCTTGATGGCGTTTACCACTGCCAGCGTTTCTAACTCATAAGAATGATATCTAGGTTCCGCAGGGCTAGTCCGCTTGCTATAATACTCAACTACTCTATTTTTACCTTCGACCCTATGCATTAGGATAGCCCCAAATCCTTCGGAACTAGCATCCGTATGTAGTTCTATTGGATATTTGGGGTCAAAAATCATTAGCACCGGCTCATTGGTCAGAATAGAAATTACTTTTTGCCTAATTTTTTCATGTTTATCCGTCCAATTTATGTTCTTGCTACCGGAAGTGAGAGCATACAAAGATTTCATTACCTGTGAGAATTTAGGAACAAATTTTCGAAAGTAAGAAGCTAAACCAATGAATTGCCGGAGCTGTGTAACAGTCGTTGGTGCGGGCAAAGAGCTCAAGGCTTGTACTTTACCTGGGTTTGGTCGGACTTCTCCGTTATGAATCACATAACCCAGATAAAGTACTGACGTCTTCAAGAAAGAACATTTAGAAAAGTTGAAAGAGAATCCGGCGTTTACGAGGGTATCTAGGACGGTGTTTAATCTTTCTAACGCCTGATCTATCGTATCGACAATAATTAAAACATCATCCAAATAAACGACAACATATGAATAAGCAAGATCACCTAAGGCATTGAAAATGGCCCTCTGAAAAACAGACGGTGCATTCTTCAATCCAAACGGCATCGTCATGTATTCATATTGACCATCAGGAGTAACGAACGCGGTATATTCAGTCGAATTCGGGTGAATAGGAATTTGATGAAACACGCTGGCCATATCCAGGCTTATAAAGTATTTCGCCCCTCTCAGTCTCGCGATCTGATCAGCTATGAGAGGATGAGGGTACCGATCCGCGACGGTGTTTTTATTTAATGCTCGGTAATCTACACATAATCTATCTGAGCCGTTCTTTTTTTTAACAAGTAATAAAGGGCTTGCGAATGGTGAATTACTCGGTCTTATGATTTTTGCTCGGATCAGTTCACCTATCCTCTCTCGAACTATTCCCCGCTCCTCCTCACTGAGTCTATAAGGACTTCGTTGCACGGTAACGTTGGGATCAATTAAACGAATTTCTAATTGACCCGTATTTACACGATTCCGCGGAAAACCCGTAATAAATGACTCTTTGTATTTCTCGAGAACAGAAATCAATCGATCTTTATCGTTACCAACTACATCAGTGTCGACCTCATTAATGTTGATCACATCTTCCGCGACTCTGCTACAAGCGTTAACTATTTTTGTCTTACAAATATCGACACTGTTTCGTGTAACATTCACGTCAAAACCTTGGCTCAAAATTTCACGACCAATCATGATATCGTATTTTAAGTAATTATCAGAAAGGGCATGAAAAGTTATCTCCAATGTAAAACCGTTAATACATACAGTGGATAAAATCTGAGATGTACTGTTAACACAAGTATTCCCTATGCCTCGCATTATTACTACATCAGTCGTTCGTTTGCCAGAAAATTTCGAAGCTACGGATTCTTTGATTAATGAGCATTCGGCTCCGGAATCGAAATAAAATGGGTACGACTCACCCAGATGACTTAATTTACCAGCTGGAGGCTCTACCACACAGGAGTCGACTCGACGTTCATTCTTGAAGCCGGATTCTCTGTTCTGCAGTTGTGGACAATCAGGTGCGATATGACCCTCCGCACGACACTTGAAGCAAACCACCTTGGACGATGAAGCTGGACGGTTTCTTTCCTGGTGTTGTGTATCCTTTGTATCCTTTGTATCCTTCCGCTGTTCACTACGCATCCTCTTGCGACACTCCGTTATTTTGTGTCCAAGAGTACCACAATAATGACACTTCACCCGGTAATGCGATAACTTGCGTCGTTTAACTTCAGGTTCCTCCGATGTATTTCCTAACAAAGTTGCCGGCAGATCGTTGTAAGGATAAGCTCTCATTTCTTCATAAAATTGTTCCTCCGTCTTGATATTATTTGCGAGCGTTAATCGATGAAAGCGTTGATCTTGTGAGTTTAGCATATAAAGAGTTAAGGCATTGAGTACTTCGGGCATCGTTAGATCTTGCATCTTTATCTGCAACATGGAACGGAGGCGACTACCGTAAGCTCCTAGAGTTTCGATCTCCGTCGGTCGTTCTCTGGACATCCTTATTAATGCCGTGGCGGCTGTCTCTCTGCCACCAAAACGCGAAAGGAATTGTTCCTTAAACGTTGGCCAGGAAAGTTTTCCACCGCGCACTATTTGTGAAAGCCAATGTGCAGCAGATCCCTTTAGGGCACGATTTAAAGCAGAAAGTAACACACTATCTTGCATCGGATAGTCTTTCAAAATCACATCTGTGTATGAGCACCACGCGAATGGATCAGCGCCCGTGCCTTCAGGATCAAAACGTGACAACGTTACATCCTTAGGTTCCATACTCGACTTTTGCTCCCTAGGCTGAGTCATCTGGTTTATGATTTTCATGAGTTGTTCCAAAGTGACACTTGGGCTTGATCCCACTTCTGATGTCGGGTAACATTAGGATTTAAGGCGCGTAACGATTCTTCGTTTGAATTAGCCATTGTTTTACAAAACAGAGAATATATTTACACGAATAAACAAGGTTTTACAAATATTATGAATAATGAATTTTTATAAATGATATGATTGATTAACAAATGATAAATTAAATTATTAATTAGATTAAAGAATAATAAGTTTTATCGAACAATAAAAGAAACGAATAATATATCTTACGATTTACTAATTTAACGAATAATGAAAATTAACGATTGATAAATTTACAAATATTGAATTTAATTTACGCTATAAACAATGATCCGGGGTTCAAACGAATTCACGGTCAACGGGAAAACTTTAAACAATTTTATAACACAAAAAAATACGTTTGCTGAATCACTCGGAAAAAATTACTCGATGTATCACTTTCCAAGGCGATCACACGAATGCCTCTCTGCATAAAATCTTTTTCGTAATCCGACTGCATTTTGTTTGTTATATTCTCGCTGGAAACATCGAGAAGGTTCCAATCGTTGTTGCTAGGCAATATCTGTCAGAAGTTTGTTATATACTCCTTGGAAACATCGAGAAAGATCCAAACGCCGTTGCTAGGCAGTTTCTGTCTGGAGATTGATTCCTCATACAACGTGTGTCCCATTATATCGACATCTCTAAAGTACAATTCTATGTGATTTCTAGGGAGAACAATACAACCGATCCACACCTTCGTCAGGCAAAACGTTTATCCCGTGACCGTGGCTACGTTCAGCGACCAGTTGTCACCTCGAACCCACTTTCGCTTTTCACAAATGTCAAACAATTACAGATGACAATTACTTAATTACAGTTATGATAAAATCTGGGCTAAAGCATTAAAAGGCCTCCTCAAAATCGCACAGGGAAGGCTCCGGTTTTCATTTCATCTCCGACATATATATATTTATTTAAATATAATTAATTTATATTAAATTATTTTTTTATTAAAATTTTAATTAATAATAAATCTTTCTATTGTAAATAAAATATTTTTATTTAAACTAAAATTTTTTAATAAAATTTATATTAGTATATATATATATATATATATATATTTATATTCATATTTATATATTTTTTATCCTATTTGTGATAGATCATGTATGATCTTGTCCTAGTGTCCTTAAATGTTCCATATCTTTTCATTTACTTGTACTCTCATCTTATTCTTCTGGTCTGAAAGTATAACTGTTGCAGCTTTTAATGGTGTTTTGTTTTTATCTCTTGAATATGAGGTGGAATGGTGTAATAGGTACTGAAGTACACTAGGTGATATTTAACCAATAATGTTTATTAAACAGATAACAACAACTGACAATTTGCAAATAACGTCGGCTGATTCTTAACGATTATTATACTTACTTGATTAGGAAAACAAATAATTGAATATCCATATACAAATTTAAATATATTATTTACATCATTATATTTTATATATTTAATTTTATCATTTTTTATAAATAATATTTGAGATATATTATTAAAAAAAATAATTAGTTAATGAACTTGAATAAGTATATGACTTGAAATCATATTATAGAAATAAAATATTCTATTAACTTTAAATAAACAATTATCTAACTATAAATTAAAATTTAATTATATAAATCTTTAAAATTTACTTATAAAATAATTAAAAAATTATTAAAAAATTTAATTATGTAAAAATTAATCTATAAATCATTACATTATTTCATAAATTATTACTTTAACAATTATTTATTATACAACGTTACAAAAATGTAATTTAATAAATTTTAAACTAAAATATTAAATTTATTATTTAAAAAAAATTCAATTTAAATAATTTTCATTAAAAATGAAATATTATAAAAACTAATTTTTTATCTAAAAACATTTTCCAATATTTTTACTATGTTACGACTTATTCCACAAATGAATTTAATTATTAAAAAATTAAATTTATTATAACTCATAAATTCTTAAATATACTACATTTTGATTTGAATTAAAATTTTGTATTAAATTTTTATTAAAATTAATTTTATATAATAATATACAACAATACATAAACATCTACTTAAGTTTATCTTATCGTGGATTATCAAATTAAACTACAAGTTTCTCTAATAAGAATGAAAAGCCGCCATATAATTCAATTTTAATGATTCAACATTTAATAATAAATCCAATATTATTATTTTATATAATAGGGTATCTAATCCTAGTTTATTATTTTATCTTATTATATTTATAAATATAAAATTTAATTTAATTATAAATTAAATTTCACCTAAAATATATAATTTTTATTAAATAACATTATTTTAAATATTTATATATATATATAAATTAATAAAATTAATTTACAAATTTAGTTTAACCGCTATTGCTGGCACTAAATTAATCATTATTTATATTTTTTTCTAAATTTAACTTTCATTAATTATTTAAATTCAATTATTAAAATAAAATAAATTTTTAATTTTAAATCATTATTTATTAATACAAAAATATAATTAATTAAAAAATCATTATAAAATTTACTTTATATTATTAATATTATTAATTCTTTTAAAATCAAAATTTAATATGCAAATTACATTAAATATAATTTTTTATTAAATTATCTTTATTTTTAAAATATAAAATATTTACATGTTTATTTAGAATACGCACATACACACACATAATATATATATATAAATACATTTATTAAAATATTATTAATTTATATTAAATTATTTTTTATTAAAATTTTAATTAATAATTAATTCTTTAAAATATTTTATACACACATATACACTCATATATATATAAATAATATATATATATATACACACACACACACTCATATATATATATATTTATTTAAATATAATTAATTTATATTAAATTATTTTTTTATTAAAATTTTAATTAATAATTAATCTTTCTATTGTAAATAAAATATTTTTATTTAAACTAAAATTTTTTAATAAAATTTATATTAGTATATATATATATATATATATATTTATATTCATATTTATATATTTTTTATCTATTTTTTGTTCTAATTTAAAACTTATTAACAATATTATTATATATATTTTATTTATAAAAAATTTAATTTTAATTAAAATTTTATTCTTTCCGTTTATTACGACCCAAGGCTTACTGTAGGCCGTGTTCCTAACCGTCGCAAACAGATCGTCTTACATGACCGTCGAGATATACACAAAGTAGCGATAAACGCATAGTTGTCGTCAAGCAGCGAGTTCCAGAAACATCTATTCGCCTTCGGTGCGTTATTTTATCCGCATAAAGAAAGAAGCTGGTATACGTGATCATAGGCGCGAACGGTGGCGTGATCCGAGCGTAGTGGGGGTCGTATCTCAGAGAAGACAAAGGACAAAATGGAAGGGCAGTCAGTGGCAAATGAGAATTCAAACGGGATGCATCGAAAGGTTCAGACGAATAAAATCAAAGTCGCTTAGTCTAACGAATACATCGAGAAATATCATAAAATCGGGTCAAATTACTGTAACAAACTAATTGTATCATCGTTAAATCATTTGTGACGTATTCATTATAACTTTAAATATCGTTAAATATACACGTTTATATTAACCGTGTTAATTCAAAGTTAAAATCATTTGAACTATCTCTGTTATTCTAAACGAAACAGGGGAACGACTAATTCGCGGCGTCGATTATCATAATCGTAGCAAAAATTTACGTCTCCCGCTCACACGTTTCCCTCGCGATCGCGTCTCTACGCGAACGGTCGTAACATTTGGTCCTTCGAGCCGGATCACGAGCATTGGACGATCAAGTGAACAGAGATACAGCAGTAAATCATACAGTGACACATGATCACATCATCATCAGCATCGCAGCAACCGTTAGCGGCGAACCTCGCGCCAACAGCTAGAGGGTCAACTTCCGCAAGGAAATGTCTTGCACGCCAAATCAGACACACACGGTGACGAGCAACGTTTCAATTCGCGACAACAAGGTATGTTCGTTCATTGTATTTTCTTTACAATCCGCTATAACATTTTTTTCATCTTTATTTTTACACTGCGATTTAAGGCAAGAAAAATGATTGAAAGTTTCTTTTGTTCTTGTTTCAAATCATTTTTCCTTCTTAAAAAGGATTTTAAGAAAGATGAAAAATATATTTTTCTCAAAGTATGATAGCGTTTGTGATAGATCATGTATGATCTTGTCCTTTCTTTGCAATGCTATATCTAGTGTCCTTAAATGTTCCATATCTTTTCATTTACTTGTACTCTCATCTTATTCTTCTGGTCTGAAAGTATAACTGTTGCAGCTTTTAATGGTGTTTTGTTTTTATCTCTTGAATATGAGGTGGAATGGTGTAATAGGTACTGAAGTACACTAGGTGATATTTAACCAATAATGTTTATTAAACAGATAACAACAACTGACAATTTGCAAATAACGTCGGCTGATTCTTAACGATTATTATACTTACTTGATTAGGAAAACAAATAATTGAATATCCATATACAAATTTAAATATATTATTTACATCATTATATTTTATATATTTAATTTTATCATTTTTTATAAATAATATTTGAGATATATTATTAAAAAAAATAATTAGTTAATGAACTTGAATAAGTATATGACTTGAAATCATATTATAGAAATAAAATATTCTATTAACTTTAAATAAACAATTATCTAACTATAAATTAAAATTTAATTATATAAATCTTTAAAATTTACTTATAAAATAATTAAAAAATTATTAAAAAATTTAATTATGTAAAAATTAATCTATAAATCATTACATTATTTCATAAATTATTACTTTAACAATTATTTATTATACAACGTTACAAAAATGTAATTTAATAAATTTTAAACTAAAATATTAAATTTATTATTTAAAAAAAATTCAATTTAAATAATTTTCATTAAAAATGAAATATTATAAAAACTAATTTTTTATCTAAAAACATTTTCCAATATTTTTACTATGTTACGACTTATTCCACAAATGAATTTAATTATTAAAAAATTAAATTTATTATAACTCATAAATTCTTAAATATACTACATTTTGATTTGAATTAAAATTTTGTATTAAATTTTTATTAAAATTAATTTTATATAATAATATACAACAATACATAAACATCTACTTAAGTTTATCTTATCGTGGATTATCAAATTAAACTACAAGTTTCTCTAATAAGAATGAAAAGCCGCCATATAATTCAATTTTAATGATTCAACATTTAATAATAAATCCAATATTATTATTTTATATAATAGGGTATCTAATCCTAGTTTATTATTTTATCTTATTATATTTATAAATATAAAATTTAATTTAATTATAAATTAAATTTCACCTAAAATATATAATTTTTATTAAATAACATTATTTTAAATATTTATATATATATATATAAATTAATAAAATTAATTTACAAATTTAGTTTAACCGCTATTGCTGGCACTAAATTAATCATTATTTATATTTTTTTCTAAATTTAACTTTCATTAATTATTTAAATTCAATTATTAAAATAAAATAAATTTTTAATTTTAAATCATTATTTATTAATACAAAAATATAATTAATTAAAAAATCATTATAAAATTTACTTTATATTATTAATATTATTAATTCTTTTAAAATCAAAATTTAATATGCAAATTACATTAAATATAATTTTTTATTAAATTATCTTTATTTTTAAAATATAAAATATTTACATGTTTATTTAGAATACGCACATACACACACATAATATATATATATAAATACATTTATTAAAATATTATTAATTTATATTAAATTATTTTTTATTAAAATTTTAATTAATAATTAATTCTTTAAAATATTTTATACACACATATACACTCATATATATATAAATAATATATATATATATACACACACACACACTCATATATATATATATTTATTTAAATATAATTAATTTATATTAAATTATTTTTTTATTAAAATTTTAATTAATAATTAATCTTTCTATTGTAAATAAAATATTTTTATTTAAACTAAAATTTTTTAATAAAATTTATATTAGTATATATATATATATATATATATTTATATTCATATTTATATATTTTTTATCTATTTTTTGTTCTAATTTAAAACTTATTAACAATATTATTATATATATTTTATTTATAAAAAATTTAATTTTAATTAAAATTTTATTCTTTCCGTTTATTACGACCCAAGGCTTACTGTAGGCCGTGTTCCTAACCGTCGCAAACAGATCGTCTTACATGACCGTCGAGATATACACAAAGTAGCGATAAACGCATAGTTGTCGTCAAGCAGCGAGTTCCAGAAACATCTATTCGCCTTCGGTGCGTTATTTTATCCGCATAAAGAAAGAAGCTGGTATACGTGATCATAGGCGCGAACGGTGGCGTGATCCGAGCGTAGTGGGGGTCGTATCTCAGAGAAGACAAAGGACAAAATGGAAGGGCAGTCAGTGGCAAATGAGAATTCAAACGGGATGCATCGAAAGGTTCAGACGAATAAAATCAAAGTCGCTTAGTCTAACGAATACATCGAGAAATATCATAAAATCGGGTCAAATTACTGTAACAAACTAATTGTATCATCGTTAAATCATTTGTGACGTATTCATTATAACTTTAAATATCGTTAAATATACACGTTTATATTAACCGTGTTAATTCAAAGTTAAAATCATTTGAACTATCTCTGTTATTCTAAACGAAACAGGGGAACGACTAATTCGCGGCGTCGATTATCATAATCGTAGCAAAAATTTACGTCTCCCGCTCACACGTTTCCCTCGCGATCGCGTCTCTACGCGAACGGTCGTAACATTTGGTCCTTCGAGCCGGATCACGAGCATTGGACGATCAAGTGAACAGAGATACAGCAGTAAATCATACAGTGACACATGATCACATCATCATCAGCATCGCAGCAACCGTTAGCGGCGAACCTCGCGCCAACAGCTAGAGGGTCAACTTCCGCAAGGAAATGTCTTGCACGCCAAATCAGACACACACGGTGACGAGCAACGTTTCAATTCGCGACAACAAGGTATGTTCGTTCATTGTATTTTCTTTACAATCCGCTATAACATTTTTTTCATCTTTATTTTTACACTGCGATTTAAGGCAAGAAAAATGATTGAAAGTTTCTTTTGTTCTTGTTTCAAATCATTTTTCCTTCTTAAAAAGGATTTTAAGAAAGATGAAAAATATATTTTTCTCAAAGTATGATAGCGTTTGTGATAGATCATGTATGATCTTGTCCTTTCTTTGCAATGCTATATCTAGTGTCCTTAAATGTTCCATATCTTTTCATTTACTTGTACTCTCATCTTATTCTTCTGGTCTGAAAGTATAACTGTTGCAGCTTTTAATGGTGTTTTGTTTTTATCTCTTGAATATGAGGTGGAATGGTGTAATAGGTACTGAAGTACACTAGGTGATATTTAACCAATAATGTTTATTAAACAGATAACAACAACTGACAATTTGCAAATAACGTCGGCTGATTCTTAACGATTATTATACTTACTTGATTAGGAAAACAAATAATTGAATATCCATATACAAATTTAAATATATTATTTACATCATTATATTTTATATATTTAATTTTATCATTTTTTATAAATAATATTTGAGATATATTATTAAAAAAAATAATTAGTTAATGAACTTGAATAAGTATATGACTTGAAATCATATTATAGAAATAAAATATTCTATTAACTTTAAATAAACAATTATCTAACTATAAATTAAAATTTAATTATATAAATCTTTAAAATTTACTTATAAAATAATTAAAAAATTATTAAAAAATTTAATTATGTAAAAATTAATCTATAAATCATTACATTATTTCATAAATTATTACTTTAACAATTATTTATTATACAACGTTACAAAAATGTAATTTAATAAATTTTAAACTAAAATATTAAATTTATTATTTAAAAAAAATTCAATTTAAATAATTTTCATTAAAAATGAAATATTATAAAAACTAATTTTTTATCTAAAAACATTTTCCAATATTTTTACTATGTTACGACTTATTCCACAAATGAATTTAATTATTAAAAAATTAAATTTATTATAACTCATAAATTCTTAAATATACTACATTTTGATTTGAATTAAAATTTTGTATTAAATTTTTATTAAAATTAATTTTATATAATAATATACAACAATACATAAACATCTACTTAAGTTTATCTTATCGTGGATTATCAAATTAAACTACAAGTTTCTCTAATAAGAATGAAAAGCCGCCATATAATTCAATTTTAATGATTCAACATTTAATAATAAATCCAATATTATTATTTTATATAATAGGGTATCTAATCCTAGTTTATTATTTTATCTTATTATATTTATAAATATAAAATTTAATTTAATTATAAATTAAATTTCACCTAAAATATATAATTTTTATTAAATAACATTATTTTAAATATTTATATATATATATATAAATTAATAAAATTAATTTACAAATTTAGTTTAACCGCTATTGCTGGCACTAAATTAATCATTATTTATATTTTTTTCTAAATTTAACTTTCATTAATTATTTAAATTCAATTATTAAAATAAAATAAATTTTTAATTTTAAATCATTATTTATTAATACAAAAATATAATTAATTAAAAAATCATTATAAAATTTACTTTATATTATTAATATTATTAATTCTTTCAAAATCAAAATTTAATATGCAAATTACATTAAATATAATTTTTTATTAAATTATCTTTATTTTTAAAATATAAAATATTTACATATTTATTTAGAATACGCACATACGCATTGTTGATTTCTGTCCACATTTCCGCTACTGTTCTTCCGTTGCAGGTCCAGTCTTTACATTCGTCCAAGTATTTTTCCACACTTTTGTTTGTCCATTCCCTCTTCTCCTTCTCTTCTTCTTCCTTTTCCTCATTTTTTTTGTAATTCCGCGCCCCCCCCCCTATTTCTATTTCTAACGGCATGTGGCCTGACTCTGTTCTTTTTCCTATTTTCATGTAAATTATTTCTTCTGTCGCCTCCTGATTGCCAATCACATAGTCTATTACTGAGTTTCCTCTCTCGCCAATATAGGTCCGCTCCTCTCCTTCTTTATCGCTGCCATTGATTATCTTTAGCAGTGTTCTTCCTTCCACGTTTATTGTCTTGTCTTTTGATCGTCTGTTTTTTTCTTTCCCTACGTCCTCGTTTATCGACCCTCCCTCTTCTCCCGTTCTTGCGTTCCAGTCTCCGCCGATGATCACCACTTCCTCTTCTCTTCCGTCTACTCTTTCCTCTATTTTTTTCCATGTCCCTTATGTATCTTGATTATAAACCATCATTATCCTATACGTCTTGTAATTGTATATTATTTTTCTTCCAATTATATTATCACTAATTCCTTTATATCCTATTTCTCTTAGGTTTTTATTTATACCCGTTGTTATTCTTCCCTTTGCTCTTCCTTTTTTCCTTACTGTCATTGCTGCCCTGCATTTCCAGTCGAATTCTTTGGGTAGTCTATATTTTAACTTTTCTCTTTTGTCCTTACTTATTAGCCCTGCTACATTTCAGAAGCACGTTTTCATCCCCATTGTAGTCCCCCCTCCTGTTCCTCTTTTTTCATTTTCCTTCCCCTCTCTTTCTTTCTTCCTCCAGCCTCTCTCCGTTTTCGTTCCACCTGTACCATTTGTTCTCTATTGTTAGTTTCTTGTATCCTGTCCTTACATATTCGCCTTGTTCCATTCTTTCTCTGGCTACCCTTCTTATGTGTTGCTTCCCATCCCTTTCTTTTTTTGTCAGATCATCGTCCATGTATACATCCTTTTCCCATTTGCTTTTCTCCTTCATTATCCTTATTTTTTCCTCCATTGATTTCATCGTTGCCACTATTATTGTGTTCTTCCCCCCCCCCCCCACCACACCTTTATCATATGTGCTTTTTCTACTTCTGTCCCTATCCTCATTTTTTCGTTTATGAACTCCTTTACTGTCTCTTCATTGCTTCCTTCGTTTCAGGCCACTCCCTTGATTACTATGTTTCTTCTTCTTTCCTCTCTCTCTGCCCTGTCCTGATCCTCTCCAATTCTTCTGATTCTACCCAATAATTCTTTCTTTTCCCATTCCCACTCTCCTTTCTCTCTGTCTGTCTCTCTTTCCCTTCTTTCCCTTCTTTCCCTTTCCTCTTTCATTTCTCTCTTCAGCTCCTCCACTTGCTTTTCCAATATATATATATTTTATTTCCTCGATCACTGCCTCGAATCCTCTTTCCATTTTCTCTATTTTTTCCACCACTGCCTCCATTACTTTCTCTCTGGCTGGTGTCTCTTTTTCTGTCGAGCTGTATTTGTCCAGTGTATTTTTGAAGACTGCTTTACCAGTACTCCTTGGTCTTCCCCTGTTTGTCGCCATCTGCCGTTTCCCTACCTTACTTTGTTTTGCCGCGCTTCTAGCCTCCTAACCCCTTGTTTTCTAGTTTTTCTTATTTGTAGCTTTCTCTCGTTCTTGTCTCCTTTTTCGCTTTTCTTTTGCCTTCTCCTTGTATGCTCACTCTTTATTTTCCCTTCTTCATGCCTCTTTATGCTTCCTGTTCCTTTTTCCCTTCACACTTCACTTTTTCCACAGAGATCTCCGTCCGTGTGTTACCCTCGGCCCGAACCGAACCGAAAGCCCAAGTAAGGATTACTATTTTTGGCAAGCGAGTTTATGTAATTGTCCATTTTGTCGTCATATGCTTTAGAGAATTTTGTGTGCACTTAGTATGTTAGTATAGTTGATATATATATATATATATATATATATATATATATATATGTATATGTGTATATTAGTTAGTTAGAGGAGGTAGAATAAGAATTTTCGCGTTGATGGATTGGATAAGAATGTGAATTTTCGTTGTTTGATATAAATTTATTCCTACGTTTGCCTTCTTCTTCTCTTTTAATTTCGCTATAGTAGTTTGTCGTTAGAACCAAAGCTCAGTTCATTTACTACGATGGTTTCTATTGCCACAATTTTCTTGCTCTTCGAGTTTAATAATCGAGGATGATTCCAACGATCCTCTCTGTGTGGGGTTCGTGTGGTTTCGCAAGCCTTGCCCAAAGACGGGCAATATTTTGACAACAGTGGGAGGAGGAATGCGAAAATCGATGGGTGTTTTCGATAATCGAAAACACCGTTTGCACACGCCAACACAGCGAACGATCCTTTGGTTAAATTTTCGAAGGGAAATTGTTCTGCTATTTCTCTCTTACAATCGCATGCAATGATGGCAAGAATATCGGTAAATAGCAATGCCGGTATTGCTCTTAATTTTCGATTGACCCCGACGATGTATTTAATGGTCCTCTCTGTGCGGGACTTGTGTGATTTCGCAAGCCTTGCCCAAAGACGGGCAATGTTTTGCCAACAATGGGAGGAGGAATGCGAAGATCAGTGGGTGTTTGAGTAGCTGAAAACACCGTTCGCACAAGCCGACACAGCGGACAACCCCTTTGTTTAAAGTTTAAACAATGATTCTATCTTCAAAACCGTTCACGAAAATAAAACGAGATCGATGATAGGAAGTTCTAATTCGATTCTCGAGGGCAACGAAATTATCAGAGAAGAAGGAAATTTTCAAAATTAATTTTCTTACCTTGAGGAGTAGGTGCTGTCTGGCGCCATTACCTCAGCTGCTCCGGTGGTCGTCGATGTTTTTGTTGGGTTTATTACTTGAACTCGAATATAGTTTACTATCAACGTTTACTTTATTTATCTATTTCGATACAGACTGAACAATTTACTAACTGGATTAATACCGCAATTACAATGCCCGTTTCTGTCTAAGCGATGAAATGAGGACTTCAATGATAAAATTTTCTTTTTACTTAGTCGCGGCTCTCTTTTCTTGACCGAAAAACTAAAGACCCCGAAACGCAAAATACTATCAAAATTTTTAAACGCAATGATGAGCGCAATAACGAAAGTAGTAACAATGAACACAAAGAGTGAACAAAATAATAATGAACCGTAATAACAATGATCACTAAGAATGAATACAAAAATAATGAGCACAATATGGTACGTAAATTATAATGAGCACAAAGAATGATTAAAATAATAATGAGCGCTGCGCTATGTTGCTACGCTTATTTATAATGCCATCCCCCACGGAGTGGTGGTCCACTGGGGCTTCACTTCCGTGGGAATCGGGATGTTGCAGTTTGGGTTTCCTGAAATCGTACGTGAGACTGTCTTCTCATATCTATGATTCTTACCTCTGAATGAAAATCGACGCATCATAATAGTGTGATGCTGGTAGTGAACATCTTAAGAGAATCTTAATTAGCCTAGGCCCTGTTTTTAATATTTGATTTCATTCGACTGCATGTGGCCTTCTTTCATCTACTGGCCGTCGGTTTTTCGTAATCGCCACGCAAGCACGTGTTGCCGTACGGGTATATGTGTCGCTATCGAGTTTTACTGCCTCGGCTCCCGGGTTGGCATAACATACGGTCAGCGTTACAGTTACGTAATTATTTCATTCTAACCACTTCTAGTTAATTATGATTGCGACAATAGATCATGGGAGTTGTGGTGTCTTCACAAGAGATACCCTGCTTTCTCCCATGGGTTATTTACATTTTCCATTTCTGCTGCTATATTTTTATTGATTGTAGTATAATTTGACATTAATTGATGTACGGTACAAGGAGAAATGAGAACATTCTCCCATGAGAATATTATATGTTTTACCAGTTTATATTTTTTAAATGTTATATTTTATAAATTATATACATGCAGAAAAGATATGAAAGTTATAGAAGGAAATCTAAATAGAATCTTGTTATATTTTTTATTGATTACAATTAAGGTGTTTTGAAAGCAAAATGATAGCTTATACGCAATATTTTATTGTTTTACTTCTCATTAAATTATGCAAGTAAATCAGTTAGTCAATCAAAGTAAGACTATATATACATTACAAATAACTGTAACGTCTAAAAAATTACAAAATTCATTAATGGATATTGAAACATGGTAACATAATCCTTAGAAAGGTCTGTGAAATATAACACAAGAGTGAGCAGAGAGCAATCGCCGGTATCAACGAATGCCAAAGGATATGCCAAAATAGTAGGTCTTATTAAACGATCTTTTATTAAACGATCGACGCTTTTGCAACGATGTAAACATTTGAAACATCCAACATTGAAACGCTGGATATTTCTCGCCTCTCGCCGTAGAGAAAAGCTATAGAAATTACGAAAGTACGTATGCAGTGTAGGAAGTATCGAAGAAAGGATGTATTTAGTGATGGAAAATAATTTGACTCGAATGCGTTAGATGTTCCTAAGAATCATGCAGTACTAAACCATTATTCAGATAAAAGAAAAGGAGAAGAAAAGTGGAAAGATTAGAAATGATATACTTGCGTTGCGAACTTTGGGACGGAAACGGAAAGAAGATGCGCATGATACGTTTAGAATATGAACATGTTGGGTAGTGGAGAAATGACACTTATAGATATATGGAAGGAAAAAAATAATAACGGATGGATTCTTTCGTTCGTGCACTTAAATCAGATGATCATGTGGTTAGTATGAATTTCTGTAATAACGTCATTGGAAGAAATGGAGTTAATTATTCCTGCGCGATATAAAACGCAGCATACGCCAACCTCCTAATTATGGAAATTTTCATCACTTTATAGACGAATATATTTGTATGATTTGAATGTACAACTATCTCTAAAGAAATTACATGTAGAATTTTAGCATATTTCTCTTGGCATAAAAATTGTGCAATATGATCAAGCAACAGTGATATAAAATAATATCACGTTGCAGTTTATCTGAACGAAAAAACGAAATATTTACTTGTGTAATATTCACAAATAAAACTATGCAATTACCAGAGATATCGCAATCGATCGAAAATGTTGCACGATTCAAAACAGTTTCTTAAAAAAAGTTGAAAGAAGTGTTGGTTTATTAGATCATGTGAAACAGGAAAGTATTCACATAATGACAACTCCGAGGCTCTACTTCCTAGGATTATAGGATTTGGAGGTGCAGTTCTACCCCAGAAATGCTTGTAGAGCCTCTTCACCTCGCTTGCCTCTGGCGGTTGCCTGCCTGGTTCTAAGTAAGCCAAGTCATTGTTAACAATTACATCGGCCAACATCCTTGGACACATTTTAAAGATCTCCTGACAGCATGCGTTGACCCAAGATGACGGCATGCAGATAGGTTGTGTTCGCGTCGCTTCGTACACTGTCCGTGTGTACAAACAGTACGCCACGAATGTAATCCAGATGTCTTCACGTGGGCAGACGCCACCCGCCACCCGCCACCCGCCACCCGCCACGAATGCAAGCATGGTTTTGCAACCCTTGAAAACGCAAAAGCCTGAAAAAGGGGCAGAGTGGTCAACCCCTAAAGATATTAATATAAGCGCTACACCGATAAAGCAAAACAGCCCAGAAATCAAGAAGCGGTCTGATGAAGAGAAGGAGGATACTAAAGAAGAATCGCGGCCAATACCCGACATAAGGGAGCGAGCTAGCGATATGGAAAAGAGGGTCCTACCATTCTGCCACGACCCGAGCAACAAAGTTAACAAGGGCAAACCGCAACGATAATGCGTTACTTTAAGGATATGAGAGGATTTGTGGAGAATCTCCTGCTCCACAACTGTCATCTAGCCGGAAGGCTAGAACAAGCTAAAAGCTAAGAATAAGGAAACTGCGATATTAAGCGCTGTGAGTAAGTCGCTGGAAGCCAGCAAGCGGCTTAAAACGGCCGTTAAGAAAACAACGAAGGCCGAGCCAAAACAGCTCTCGTACGCGGAAAAAGTGAAGATGGCCAGCAATAAAGCGGACAAATGGCGGTAAAACCACCGAGAAATGTGATTATAATCCGGTCGGAAGTTGAGGATGGTGAAATAAGAACCAGCGGAGAAGCGCGCGACGCGCTATTCACGCTAGTAATCCCCCGTAAAGGGGGAATACAAGTCACAGCAGTTGAAAAAAAAATAAGCGACACCGGCCTAATCGTGGAAACGACGAAGGACTGAAGCCGGAAGGACTGAAAGCGTTCACAGAGGATGTACAGAATACACACATAACGTACGGACATTCGGAGAAAAAATAAAATAATCAGATGACTCATGCGAAAAATCGTTCTTCACATAAGTGGATGAATATCTGAAAAATATTCGAAATTCGAACATCTTACACATGTTCGCACATTTATCGAGAAGTGAGTTGTGTATTATACAATTTTTCTAGATGTATATGTTTTTTTGTCACATAAATGTTATTAGGCCAGTTGCTGAACAAGAGCATAAAGATTCATCACTTTGAGCAGAGGCATATGCTTGTACGAGTTTAAAATAATCTTCTTACCATTGAAATCTATCCATAGTTACGCTATAAATTATAATACAATTTGTATATTGTATTTGTATTCAACAGTACATCTCAACTGAACAAATGTATCGCGTAACAACTATTTATCACTAAAGCGAAGATGTCTAACCCAATCGAATTTTATTGTCAATGTTAGTATTATTTTAGAAATGATATAAATAGTAAAAATGAAAAGGAAACAACTTTTAATTCTCTGATAATTTAATAAGAGGAGCACCTAACGCTCCTTTTCTCTCGATCTGTTTAGCAATAATTTTATTCACTAATTTTTCGAGAGCTTCCAATATGATCTCACTGCGCTCAAGACTGTCAATAGACAACGTGCAGAGAAAACTTTGATGCCTCATCTGTGAAATGCTGTCAAAAAGGCTTTAAGTGAAAACATACATACATGCCTGTATGAAAACTGCAACTGTTCATGAATTCAATTTCGACTCGGATTTGAGAATCCTATAAGATATCATTTTAAACTATACTAAATATATAGAGTACGCTGTCCCGCGTATCCTGAAGATATCTTTAAAATGACGGTCCTACCAAATTAAATTCAGACTGTTTTCTGAAACTGCTTAATCAAATGATGCATTGATTTATTTTTATAGTAGTAAATCTGGGCATCAGAAATTTGCTCCATCCATTTGAAAGTCCATCGAACTCGGTCTATTTATCACCGTTACGAAACATATATACTCTAGTAGGAACATTCCTAACACGATAATGCTTAGAGGAAAGCACGCCAGAATCGCTGTCTCTCAAATCCATTCAATGAATAAGAGACGAATGAAGATGCGTATTATAGTTATATGCAAGTATCCGTAAAGTGGTGTGAGACGTTCGAACAGGTTTGTTCGATGAAAATCAGCTACATACTCTGTTCCGGGTGAAGAAATGAGCCGCAAGTGGAAAAGGGTGAAAAGGGAAGGGGAAATAAGGAGAATACAAAGAGTTGATGAATGTAAGGAATGGAAGCTGAATCTCAAAATAAAGAACAAGAAAAAACAAGCTACTTACGATAACACGATTGCTAGTCATCTGTTCTCGATGACGATTGCCTATACCACCGCCCTTGTTGAATATTTTAGCAGTTCTAGTATATTTGAGCATATTATATTTATATTTCGATGCACACTACCTCTTCGACCATTTATTTCCGTGATTATGACTGAAGAACAAACAGAAGATACTTATCGTAAATGAAATTTAAGCAAGAAGGAACTTTTTGCGATGTTAACTCCAAATGAGAAAATATGTATATATCAGTATGGATCATGACCTGCCTATTTTTACATTAAATGTTTTGAAAAGTTGTATTTCAAAGCATGGCATGGTTTTCGTCGAAGGAAATCGTTTCGTGGAAGGAAATAGTTTCAAATAGTGAAAGAGCAAAATTATATAACTCTGAAAGAATAATATAATTTAACATGAAAATATTAAAAAACTGAGTACATCGAAATATAATAGATATTTTACAAGGGAAGTAAAAATATAGGTAAATAAATATAAGTAAAAAAGTATAAGAAATCATTTATTTTTTCTAAAATATATTTTGTATGGCGCGTGCTATCATTTTGTTATCTCAAATTTATCTTCTATTTATATTTCTTTACATAATTTTCACAATATATTTATGAATTAGATGCATTTTCATAACCTACTACTACCGTTCTACTAGCGAGTTTTCGCATGCTCAATGAGATATGTAGTATAGGAAGTGCATAAATATATATTTTTTATGTATCTTCAAACACGAACTAGAATATCGAGCATGTTATCATTTTCCTGTGGATTGTAAAATGATCAACCGTGGTTGATAAATTAACAAATTGTAAAAATTTGTCGATTTGTAGTACGAGTGCGGAGTGCGAGTAGTAACGATAGTGAACACACAATTGAATACCCAAACGACAAACTCCTGAGCTTTATACTTATTTTTACGTGGGTCCAAACTTTATCGATTCGATATAGGCTCCGACCGCTCTGGGTTATTTAAAATATATGTCGGGTTAAGATGGGAATTTTGGGCGCGTGACAACTCTTCGCGTGGACTAGCAAATGTATTTCCCATTGTATCGGCACCTCCGAGGTAACCTCACACGTGGCTAGGCTCGCTCTCGATGCTGCATGCCGCCACAATCACACTTCTCGGAAAACCCATACAACCACTCGTCAGACCTCCGTTAGGCAAAACGTTTATCTCGTGACCGTGGCTACGTTCGGCGACCAATTGTCACCTATAATAAAATCTAGGCTAAAGTACTAGAGGATGTTCCCGAAAATTTCCAAGGAAAGGCTTCGGCTTTCCTTGCATCTCCGACATATAGGTAGAGAAATAGGAAAGGATAGGGGAAGACGTTTGGATATAGTGGATTTGAAGTACAATTTCATTCGCAAAATATAGCGAACCAAGAAAGAACCGTGGAAAGATTTGGACATTTGTGCGCTTCATGTGACGCTGGAGAGAAGAAAAGAAAAAAGAAACGAGAGGGAAGAGACCAAAAGAATGAAAAATGAAACCTTTCTTCACAAAAGACAGAAAAGATTCACTATGCATATTATTCGCTTCGCCTTATCGTTATCCACGTACGCACGCACGCACGCACGCACGCACGCACATTCACGGTTTCACCTTATACACTTGTTGTGTACTATCGTATCATTTTACCGACCAGTAGCGGTTGAAAATCCTATGTACTGTCTACCTCTCACTCGGTCGCAGATACATCGTTGAAGCCAGTTTAGACTCTAGCTCTGTTTAGACTCTAGGATATCGCGCGGGAATATACGCGCTTTTTCTCATACCTATAGAAATGTTAACTCAAATTTGGCGAAATTACTTATAATATTTATATTGATATTTATTTGATCTATTAGAATCGTTTTTAGATTAATATTTATTTTTTTATTAATATTTATTTAATCCATACAATGATTTTCTTCAAGCAAATAATAATTTAATATTTTTTTAAAAGTGTGATATCGTCCAAAACAATCGCTTCTGTGTAATGGAACATTGCAAAATTTACAGACAAAACATATTCTACTTCTTTTCTTTTTTAATTGTGCAAATTCTACATTGGGGTTTTGGGGCTTTTTTACTCCGACGACTAGACACTATGTTTATAAGTTTATGTTTTCCGAAATTTGATAGTCTTTGTGGGTGATCTAGTCTGGATGATCTGCTTGTCATATGTCTCATAAGTGTTTGCTGTACTAGATATTTCTTCGTCGTTTTCCTTTGATCCACAATCTTCTATCCACGAAATTATCACTTTTTGCAGGAAATTTTTTATATGTATTCTTATTCTATGGCCCGTAATCATTCCCGTTGGGGCCCCGGGAGCATCTCCTTTCGTCCCCTCGTAGTGGTGATCCCCACCGCTTGCCCTTCACCGTCGTTACTTCTGAGGTGATGGGCGTGATAGGTATTGAAGGAACACTCGAATATGTTTAACAATAAGTATTTATTAACAAAATATATTCGGTGAGTATACTTGACGTAAAACTCGCGGTTATTAATTTCGGTTCGCGGTTCGCGATTACAAGTTCGAACTCGGGTAGATTCGGGTAGATACGATTCGATATGCGCTACGAGTTCGGACGATGATTGCCTGAGATGTCGAGCAACTCGGATCAGTGATTGCTGCCAACTATCAACTATCAATTCGTACAGGCGTCTCGCGACTGACTTTCCGTCACGATGATGCTGGATAGGAAAAACTATGATGGGGTGTGTCTAAGGATACGAGATCATCGGATTCGTTTAGGAAAGCGTTGGTTCGGAAAGTGAGGGAAGTGGACGTCGTTGTTAATTGGCTAAATTTTGAGTTGGTGGTTGGAAAAGGATACTAACCATCCTTGAGAGAAAGATGCTAGTAGGAAGCGTCGTACGTGAGAAAAGCAGATTTCCCGTATCTTCCCGTAGTAGGTGGTAGATTTAGGGACTATTGGGATAAAGACTGTTTGTCCGTTTGAAGGACCTTAATTAACAAAGTCCTAAGATTTGTAGCGGGCCCTTAGGTTAACTGAAAGTATTCTGTAAGAATGTATCGGCATCTCGCAGTCATCTTGTCTTGTATAGGGTCTTTGTGTAACGAGCCACGGGACAGAAACCGTTGGAAAGTTTGTTGTCGAGTGTTGCTACACTTCCTTCTGTTACTGCCCTCTTAGTACACATTCCTTGGTCAGCCGTTCCACCGTCTTCTGGAGACGACTGACCTCACTCTCCAGAAAGCGCACCCTCCTCCGCAGATATGCGCTGTCCGCGTGTTCATGTCCGTGAATCGGTTAGCTGTCCTTCTCGGTCCCTTCTCTTTCATCCGATTCCATCTTTATATCCTCTTTCCGCGCGTCGTCGCCGCCAACGGCACCGTCGCGGATGCAGAGACGGCAGAGATCGGCCATTGTTGAGGCGACGGCGGAGGTGGTGGTGATGTCACGTAAAATAACAAAATAAAATAGGAATTTGAGGTGAAAAATAAAAAAAGAAAACTTTATTTTTTTTTTCTAACATCAATACACTTTACAATCTACCTCCGAACTCTAGGCGTGACTTTCTAAGACTGACTCTCATGATTTTACTTTCGATCGGATCCGATTACTTTCTTTTGTCATCCCTCAACATCCTCACCGTCCATGCATTTGTTAGGCGTCCGCGATCGTTGCCACGTGCTCTTTCTTCTAGAACCTTCGGTGGAAGGACCGTTGGGATGTTGATGGTTCATTAGGCACTTCAGCGATATACATTGTCGCCGAGTGCCGCCACATCTTTATCTCTATCGTCAGTCCGTCGGATTTGAAGTATGCCGGTCGTGACAGTGACCACGTGCGCCGTTGGAGTTCAGCGCTGGACGCTTTCGCCCTCCATGAGGCCAACCTTGACCCAGTAATCTTCCGGTATGATCGCTTGCCGAGCGCGTTCACAACGGTCGAAGAGGAAGAACACGATGACATTTCGTCGTCGAATTGTTGCAAAAATTCCAATTCTGCGTTATTTGTAAAAATCTGTTTCTGCTTATTACTTGCGAGAAGAATGGAGTTTCCATACATGGATCAGTTGACCAATAGTCGTAGAGAGCATTCATTTTTACTTGTCTCGTTAGAACTGCTAGGCCTAAAAATTTCTTTATTTCTGTTCATTTCTTTGTTTTTGATGTAATTTTGTATTTATCTATAACTTAATAATGATACCTATTCGGTTCTCTCACGAGATACTCATTAAAAGAGTCATTTCCAATGAATAAATTTGCACTGCCTAAAACACATTCTGGAGAATTCGGCATGATTTTTATGTCGGGATGTCGTGGGACGACGACGCACTCAGTGCACTCCGCTTGTTTTCTTTTTTTTTTTTTTTTTTTTTTGTACGTGGAGAAATACTCGTGGACACTCCACCTCTGCGGCAGCAGCAGAGCAGCGTCGGTCTCTTACCGACTAAAACTCCACGGTGGTCATCCTGACATTTGACAGAAGTGTTCCCGGGGTCTCTCATGAATTACTAACAGTGCACTCCTTGCACTCCGATCCTCTTGATCGAGCCAACAATGCAAATTTCCCTAACCGATTAATTTGTCGCTAGGGGAGGCCATCGCCCCCGAGGAGGCCGCGCGAAGCAGATCTTCGTCCCTCTCGCCCAATATGTGCTAATAATGGGAAGAGAAACACGGAGACCATAGGTGTTTTCTATGATTGAAAACACCGTAATTAGCACAACGTTTCGGCTGCGTCAGATCACTAGTTAATGCAGAGAACGGTCGTTGTGAATCCAAAATGTCTTGGGCAAAATCCGCGTTAATCGTGTGCTTGATATTCTTGTTCGTTGATTGTAACTGCCAACGGATACTTTTATTCCGATTTCAAATATCGTACAACTGCGAAGTTATCAGAGAAGAGAATATACAAACTTTAAAATTCTCACCTTAAATGTATGCGGAGTCAATCGTGTTCTATTATACAATTCGGCGGTTAATCGAACTTTGGCACTTATTTCGCTTGGGCAACCTTCGTAGTTAACACTTATAAATTTCGTTTGAAACAATTATTCGAGAGATAACTAGCAGAGTGACGGTGTAAACACTTCTATCGAAAGATGGTAGCTCTTGTTAATACTTATAAATTTCTACTAACTTGATTCCGATTAAGACAAACTGTAGTTAATACTTATAGATTTCAATTGATTACTTATTGATTTCAATTCAAACACTAAGTTGCCACACGCCTTGTACGTTTCATTGACATGAGCAAGGAAATTACCAAATACATCACAAATGCAACCTCAGCAAGGACAAAGCTGCCACGCGCCTGGCACGTTCCACTGGCATCAGTAGGGAAAGCCTGGGAAGCATCGCAGACGAAACATCAACAAAATACGAGCTACTACAATATCTACATTTTATCACGCACCTCGTATGTCACTAACACCAAACGAAACATGAGAAATTAAGAAGACGAAACTTCAGCAGCATCTACGTGTCTCAAGGATGTGGAAAATTAAAAATAGCGTAAACAAGATAATCAAGAAAACGAAACTTCAGCAGACTCCGTGCGTCCAAAAAAAGGTGAGATAATCAAGAAGACGGAACTTCAGGCGGCGAGGCGAGGTTCTCAAATTCTTTAATTACTATTGTAGGTGTGATAAATTCGTAATCTTTCGATGTGGTATTTATTATTCTTGTATATCCTTGTCCCTTATGGTTCTTCGCACCTACATTACCAAAATAGACTCCCTTGATTGGCTCGATTTTGGGAGTAAATCCCTCTTTTATCTCCAGATTTGTAATGTTAATCGAACATTTGTAATGGTACCGAACTTCGTTTCCGCACGATTATCTTTTCTCTTGTATCCAAGGGGATATAAATATTTCCCCACTTATATGTTTTCGCTCGTAATCCAAACGAGCCTTGCATCCTGCGAAAAATTCGGATCCTAAGATTCCATCTTGATCGATCAGCAATGAGTCAACTACGTGAAAAATAACTTTTTTTTTATAATTATTATTATTAACGTGGAGGAAATCCGCACGGACACCAGGTCGCTTCTGGGGAAAAGCGGCGTGGTAATGCCGGACTCCAACCGACTAAAACCTCCACGATGACCGTCCCGGCAGCGGTCGAATAGGAAGAGCATGACGACATTTCGTCGTCGGATCTCACCGCCCCGCCGCGATTGCGGCGTCGCCGCATCCCATCCCGTGAGGGTCCCGGGCCGACGGTCATAACGTCGAGTTCCTCCAACCCTCTCCGAGACCCCCCAATTCGTGTGTCCCCTTCGCCAGACGCATGAGCGTGTTCGGGGGCCTGGCGGCCCACCCCCGGACGGTCACGGTTGCTCGATGACGACTCGGGGCCCGTTTTACAACCCGCGGCTGCGCCGGTACTGTGGTATCCCTCCCCTGCACTGTAAACGATTTTTTGGTTCGTTTCTCTGTCCATTGTGATTCTGAAGTCGCCGAGGTCGTCAACAAGGGTTTCCATCCTGGTGCCACTCACTCTTTCGCACCCTGCCCCAGCAAAGGCCGGCGCAGGGTGACGGGGAGCCCCACAAGAAGGTGAGGTGAGTGGTCTTGGCAGATACGGGCCCACCAACTTCTCCGAGGTTCTTCGCACCGGATCGGCAAACTGGCGAGGGCCGAAGACGTCAACCAGTCACCACCCGGCTATAGGAGAACATTAGATTCATCGTGGTTTCCCGATGGGACCAGGGCGTGGTCCTACGCCCTGAGAACCCGTAGCCGCCTCGTGCTCCCCACGTGAAAAATAACTTGATTTCCCGCAACCTGCATTACGATTGCATGATTGCTGCAGCATGATTGCTGATTCGGATAAGGCAGGTTTCTTGATGACATTGATTTCTGATCCGGGGTCTAATAGTAAATTTGTCTTAGTTTTTAAATCTGGGGAAATTATTCTAGCGGTGGGAGTACTTGGAGTTTCGTTTATTTTTATTGAAATAATCCGGAGAGGTCGTCGTCCAAATCTGAGTCCGGCCGAACATATCCTTTAATTTGTTCCCGAAATCGTTCAAACTGTTTAGCTAACTGTCCTCTATGGCGAGGAATGCGTGCCCGCGAAGCTTGTTCATTAATAATTTTACCAACTGAGGCTCCTGATGCCGCGGAATCATGTTTCGTGTGCGCTCGCATGCTCTTAAATATTGAAATACTGAGGGTCGATATCTGACGAATATTGGTACTGACTCGATCGCGTCTTTTAACTTAATTGGTTGGGGGCTACCGTCTGTCGGTATTGTCACCTAGGGAATTATCGGCAGTGATACGGGTGTCTCGATTTCCTTTTTTGTCTTGAGTGAACGCATGTCGTCTTTTAATTCATTGATTTTTGTACTCATGTCGGCTATTACTCGTAAATTCGCATCGCATTCGCATCTCGCGTCTCCCCTATCTTCCCGTAGTTGGGACAAAGACTGTTTGTCTGTTTGAAGGACTTTAGTTAACTAAACCTTAAGATTTATAACGGGCCCTCGGGCTAGCCGAACATGTACTGCGGAAACGCATCGACATCTGGCAATCATCTTACTCGAAGAATAGGGTCTGCGTGTGGCGAGCCACGGGACAGAAACCGTTGGAATGTTTACTGTCGCGTGTCGCCACGAATATTTCTTTTAAGGAGAGCTATAGAATTACTCCATACCTTTGTTAGACAAAGCGTTCATCCCGTGACCGCGGCTACGTTCGGCGACTGACTGTCGCCTCAAGCCCAAGCTCATTATCACAACTCTCGAACAATTACAATTGGACTGGGTGACTGCAATTATTTAATTACAGCTGTGGTAGATTCTGAATTACAATATTACGGGATTTTCCCAAAATTCCAAAGGGAAGGCTCCGGTGTTCTTTCATCTCCGACATATTAATAAGGAACCATTTGGCTGAATAACGAAAGAACATATAAAGAGTTCTTTAGATTATGTGACGCGGTCAAAATCAAATTTCAGGAGTTGAATTTAAAAACATTTTGTCCCTATGAATTCACAACCTCCCAAAGCTTCGAAATCCACACATATTTCTTCCTTCAGATGATTCTGTGATTACATTAGGGTTGTGAAGACATATTTTAAGTGAAACTAATTGTTTTAACTCGTAATTATTGTTAAAATAAGAATATTTAATGACAATTAATTGTTATTAAAAAATGTATAGGTTTCACTAATTGCTATTAATTTTTACTAACTAAAAATATATTTTTAGCATAAGAATATTTAATAACAAATAATTTTTAATAATTTTTATTGTGTAAAAATTAACTCTTAAAATAAAAGTATTTAATAAAAATTAATAGTTACTAATTCGGCTGCAGTGGTCGGATCGCAAAACAGCTTCCAAGCCAGTCAAATGCGTGTGTCACGTCGAAGACAGAAGAAATCATGAAACCAATAGATCGCTGGTGATCTCCTCTCCTCGCGTCGCAGTAAATATATTCGTACGTTTCACGAATAACGTGAAGGAATTGAACTTCGTATAAGATGATGGAAATTTTATTGTATAAATCCAACGGAGTGACGGTTCAAAGTGTTACAGAATAATTAACAGAATAATGTGTTGAGCGCTAATGTAGGAGGGTTTTTATATGGAGGTTTTAGTCCCTTTGGAGGGGTTATCGTCCGATGTATATCAGAGGCGGCTATTCAGTTGCTGTTTTGTTATTATTTCGATAGCTGTGGCATGCAGGATGTTTCGTCTACTTTATTACTGTTTCTGAGCGGGTGACACGTGCATCAGACGCAATGCAATACTTGAAACTTGCTTGTTGAAAAATAGAAGCAGTGCTGTCCATGATATTAACGCTGTGGTATATGTGTCAACACAAACATGGCATACATATATTGGAACTAGTGCGGCTATGGATATCGCCCATGTGATTCGAGTTTTAACAAACGTAGCCGCGTATGGCGCGGGGGTACCGGAAGAAATCCGTCCTTAATTAAAGCCTTAATTAAAGCTTACCGTCACACCGACGAATATTTTTTCCTCGATTCTGAAGTTTCATAAGGCTGCTTTTTAAAATATTGTAACAAACTAAAAAGAAAGCACTGTTTGCAAAAATTTTATCATTTCTTTAATTTTTGTAGTAATAACTCTTAAATTCATAATAAAACTAGTAGATGATATAATATAGACGCAATGGGAAGGTTATCAATTCTTCACCGGTAGTGTGTATTTTACAAAACAATGAGTATAAGTATTTTCTTACACCATTAGAATATGTAATACCACCAGAAAACGGCGGTATAATATACATACATATATACGTACATAGGCAGTTCGAATGAAAATAGAAAAACGTTTGAAAGGCGTTTCCTACATACTAAACAAGATAATAATCAATATTGACACTTAAAAATAGCAGAAAATATTCTAAGGCTCGATAAAGATTTTGAACTAATGCATGATCCGTTTTTTAATATCACTCGTACTTTATTCATACAAATTGTTATGTATTCTATGGCTTCTTTCAATATATATAGTTTCATAGTTTTATACGTACGACAATAAATTTGTCAACCCTATAATTCATTATTATAAAAGTATATCAGATTTGCCGGCGAATCTGTGTTTAATATTTTTTTTACTATTAGATGATTCAATATTAGATACGTTAATATTACCCGAATATTTACACATTACATTTTCAAATATTATATCGCTTCCGTTCTTGTTCCAGTAAGGTTTTGTCACGTTATCGGAAGAAGGAAACATTACAAATAAAAGAGACCAAAAAATTTCTTTGGAAATTGTTTCATAAGTAAACAGATTAGGGATATATGTGTTTCCAGGACGAGATTTATTAATTCATTCGTACTATAGTTAACGATAATATCGTTAAGATATTAAAAATTTATTTCTGATTTAGTGTGCGAAATTTACTTTAATTCTATTTCTCCATTTTCATTCATTCACAATCAATCTTTACAACTTTGCCTTCACAAAGGCTTGAGAGAACTATATTCATCAAATTATTTCTTGGCGTCCATATCCATCACATGAGATTTTGATAAAGTTTTTCTTAAGATATGTCACTGAAAAGCGTCCGTAAAAAAG
Organism: Bombus vancouverensis nearcticus; assembly: GCF_051014615.1. NCBI lineage: Eukaryota > Metazoa > Arthropoda > Insecta > Hymenoptera > Apidae > Bombus > Bombus vancouverensis. The sequence goes on along the minus strand of NW_027468937.1, from coordinate 240,024 downwards.
ATTTAAAAAATTTTTCACCTGCTCTACATAAACTTCAGCTTGTTATAACTTGCAGATCTATTAGGCTAATCCTTCTTTCCAATTTTTTTTATGTGTTTGTTAGATAAATAAGCCTGCTGGAAGAATCTGGCAAACAAAATGAAATAGCTGAGGTACATCAGCATAGCAAGTTTGATGTTCAAAGGCGTAACGTGACATTCAACTTAGGCACTGTGTACATAGTAGTAAGCTGATGCAGTTAAAATGCAACCCACAACCATTTGTGATAGCTGTAGCGTAGTAACAAACATGGCGACCCATTTTGGTATATTGAACCGCATTGCTTTCAGAGCATAATAGGAGTACATCCAGGCATGAACGAAAGAGTTTACCAAGCCAAACCACTTGCCATTTCCTGTGGCCTCTGCATAAGAGAACCAGGTATAGAGAAGGACTGTTACGTGATGGTACCAATGTAGAAAAATCAACGGTTGCTTTCGTAACACAATGAAGGCTGTGTCGCCAAATTCTACTAGCTTCGATAGGGCAAAGGTCCACGACCAAAAACCGAAAACTGGATCTTGAGTAAGATGGCTGGAAAGAATATAATTACATTTCTATTATGATATAATATTTTGGAAATATTGTTATATGTTATGAACATGATATATAAATTGAAGTTACATAGTGTGTTTCTTAATATCTGTCTGATGTTGTGTATTTTTCATATTACAAACAATTTACTTTTATGTTGGAAGTGGCTGAATTTATTTCAAGTATAGTACAATAATAACAAATGCAGTTATTTTTGTTATAATATCAAAAATAAAAATTTCCATTTATCCATATTTTATACATTTCTTTGAAGTTTCTCAATTTTCCAGAGCATCGAACAACATTTTGCAATAAAAGTTAACAAAAAGACGCGAATTTCTAGTATTAAAGAAAATTTACAGATAAAATTAAATTATAGATTAAAACTGTTTAGCTGAATTCCTTGCTTGTAGACAATTGCTACGTTTAAACTATCTTTCTAAACGTAATAATTCCGTAAAATATGTTTTCAGTCTCAATTTTGCAGGATATTTTTGCTCCTTCGACATGGATTTTCCCGTGTAAAGATAATATGTGTCAAATATATTACGAATCCCCTGTTAGATACGTATGCTATCGCAAGGCGGATTGAGCATGTACAGATACTTTTAGCATAAAATCAAATTCTGTATGCATTTACATTTAAAACGTTTCGGGCTAATATTATTAAAAAGAACAGTTTTTAAGGTAAATGAAGTTTTATTATCTATTATTCAACACACATCCCTTCCTTGTCATATTTTTCTGAATTGCTTCTACAGTATTGAGTTGATGTAATGACCCACTTGAGAGGCTCGAATTGCTTGACTGACTATTCCCTCTTATGTTTTTCCGGAGGAAAGCTTGGCGTGGGTGTGCCCTTTGAACGAAGAACGCGGATTCGTTGTTCACACTTTTCGTCAAGGAAGTGAGGGTAACCATCCGCGATGCCGATTGGTTATGAGCCATGCTAATGAAAAAGGATATGAGGTAGTCTCCCACCAACGTGGATCGGGGGGTGACTTCGTTCCTGGGGAAAACCAGTCCTTTTCGATAAACATGTGTTCGGTATTCCCATTCGGTGACTACACGCTTTCTCCGTGATTTCTAAGAGCCTAATAAACTCAAGGACTTTTCCGAAACCCGAAAATAAACTGAAAATACTTCTAGACAAACAGTTTGACTGGCAAACATGTGGAAACAATGAAGCCAAAGTTGACGGTTTATGGTGGGTCCTTGAGTTTATTGAGGGCCGCTGGCTGCCAGGTAGCGTCGGCTGGAGTACAGCTGTTCCATGCGACGTAACAGCGTGGGAAGCTAGTAGCGCTGTGTCGTCAGCAAATGTTGCTATTGTTATCTCTGTAGATGTTGGTAAATCGGCAGTGTAGATGGAGTACAGTATGGGTCCGAGGACACTACCTCGGAGTATGCTAGATTCCATTGGGAACGTTGTGGAAGTGACGTCTAAGTATTTAACCATGAGTTGCCTATTGGTTAGGTAGGACTTTAAGATGGAGTAGTAGGTGTGTGGTAGGACTTTTTTAAGTTTGTATAGTAGTACTTCGTGTCATACTTTGTCGAATGCCTGTTGAATGTTTAGGAATATCGCTGAGCAATATTTTTTTCTTTTCAAGGGATTGGTTGATAATGTGTGTTATGCGATGGATTTGCTCTACTGTTGAATGCTGTTTCCGAAAACCGAATTCATGATCTGGGAGTATTTTCAAATCCCCCAAGAGTGGAAGGAGTCTATTCGTTAGCATTTTCTCGAATAGTTTTGACAGGATAGATAAAAGACTAATTGGGCGATAGGAGCAGAGTTTCATACATTGGTTTTCCGAGTTCAGGGATGAGAGTAATCAGTGAAATTTTCCAGGCCTTAGGAAAGTATTCAAGGCGAAGAATTGCGTTAAAAATCGATGTGACGAGTGCGATCCCTTTTATGAGAAGTTCATTGATTGCTCTATTGCCTATTAGGTCATGCCCCGCTGCTTTCTTGGGGTTTAGGCGACTGATTGATTCTATAATCTCTGCAGAAGTGAAGGGTTCGATAGGAGGAGACATTTAGAAGGGAGAGTGCAGGTGTTCAGTAATGTCTGCGGCAGCTTTGGAGGAATGGGGTTTAAATACTTTAGACAAGTATTTAGCAAACAGGTTGGCTTTACCTATAGGGCTACATGCCCATCCACCTTGCGGATAGCGGATTGATGGGATTATTTGCGGGGAGCGCGTGAGTTTCCTGGAAGCCCTCCATAGTGAGTAGTTGGAGTCAGCTGTGGGGGACAAATTGGCGAGATATTTATGAAAACAGTCGTTTTTATAATTTTTGATGATTGTGATTGGCTTTCTAGTTGCGTTGTTTAGTTTGCGTTTGTCATCCGGTGTTCTATGGGACTACCATACTCTTCTTAGTCTACGTTTTTCTGCTATTTTTTTGAATATGTAATGGGGATATTCACGTTTGCTGATAGAAGTCTTAGTAGGTGTGGAGGAGCGGATTGCGTTTATTATGCTCGTGTTTAAGTATTTCGTGACTGCTTCGATATCTTCATTAGTTTTTAGTGAAATTAAGGCTGAAGTTGAGTCATTAAAGACTTCTCTAAAGAGCTGCCAGTTGGTAAGTTGGTTATGAATAAAGCCATTAGGTGTATTCTCGATACTTGTTAAACTGACTGTTGCTATCACGGGCGAATGGTCAGAAGAGAGATCAGCCGAGGAGTTGATTTGGACATATTTTGGCGAGATATTTTTAGTTATGAAGAAGTCAAGTAAGTCAGGTATTTTGTTAGTGTCAGTGGGCCAGTGTGTGGGTTCATATGTGGTGAAGTAGTTGAGATTGTTGGTGATTATGCTGTTTAAGAGATTTTTGCCTCTTACTGTGACCTCTGCCCCATTGGGTAAGTTTGGCGTTATAGTCTCCTCCAGCTATGAATCTATTGCCCAGAGTGTCAAGAAAGTTATCAAAATCTTCTTTGGAGATGGAGTGTCTGGGAGGGCAGTATACTGCTGAAGTGGTGATTGTACCATGGTAGTCTTCTATTGCTACGTTTGTTGCTTGGAGGTAGTCTTTCTGGAATGATGGAAGTTCGTAGTGCTTAATGCTGGATTTGATAATGATTCCGGTGCCGCCGTGGGCCTTTCCGCTGGGATGTTGGGTATGGTAGAAGTTATAACCATTTATTTTCAGATAGTTTTTGTCGGTGAAGTGGGTTTCAGATACGAGCATTACGTCGACTTGCTGTTGCTTTAGGAAGAGTTCTAGTTCGAATTTGTATTGAGCTAGCCCCTTGGCATTCCAAAGAGCTATGCGTCTTGATTTTATTTTGCGTCGGGGCGTATTAATTTATCCATGGTGAGTGTTAATAGTGATAGCCAATTATTTATTTGTTCAGATTGTTTTTCTATTAACTTTTCAACTCTAATGTCACGTTGATTCGGGATTATTTCACATTCCGCACGTAAGGTGAGAGATTCGTATTCCAATTATGATCGTTATTACAAAATTTATTAGAAACTGACAAAGTAACGATACAGAATGTTATAACAGAACAGAATAGAATGTCGAGTACTGACTTGGGAGGTTTTTTTATATCAAGGGGTTGGCTCCTGTGGAGGGGTTATCGTTGGATGCCGGTCACATAGGGATCCTGTTACTGCTTAGTTACTGTTTCGATGGCTAAGGTATGTGAGATATGATTATCCTATTGCTGCATTCCCGGGGCCACTGTGACACTAGAGACGTTGTCTGTGTTTTATGAATTGGAGACATTATTTTGAGAATGGTCCCTGTGGTTATTTGGATTATTTTGATTTCCTTGTACTGTTTGGGAGTAGTATAGGAGATTGAAGTATTAGTGAATTTCGGAAGACTGGGTATTTGATTGGTTGTCTCTTTGGCTCTAAGCTTGGGATACTTATTTATACATAAGGTTTTGTAGGCTGAGCGGCCTTTGTAGTTAGCAGAATGGCCACCTTGACAGTGGATGCACTTCGTTGGGGTTTCCGGTGATTTAGTGCACTGATCAGTGGGGTGTGTACCTGCACATTTAACGCAGCGGATTTATATGCAATCGTTTCCTCTGCAATGTTTGCATTTTTCAAAGCTTTTGTTCATGCAATAGCTCTAGTGTTTTGTTCTCGTGTTTTCGTTCTAGTTATCCTAGTTGAACAAGTTTTGAAGTGTCCGTGCCTGCCTGTTCAAATGAATCGAATAGAGCATTCTCTCTTCCTCCGAAGATGGTTGTATTTCATCTTCACTCAATATGTTGCGTCGTGCAACACTCTACTTGGACCCGGCCATACACCGCGGGCCAGACAGGCCCCAGATGTCCGCTCATTCTTACGGCGTACCCTCAATAACCTTAAGCACCCGTCATAAATCCCACTAATTTGCTTGCTAAGGTCCTTCAGACCCAACAAACATCTGTTTTCTGAATCATTTCTAAAGATTATTGTCTACCACGGCTTGACAAGGGAGAGTTGGGTTTTTCCACGTACGATGCTTCCTAATAACAACTTTCTATCGAGAGCAGCTAAGACCCTTCCTAGTCCACCAACCTTCGTTTAACCAATTAACAACAAATCCGGTGGTCCCGTGCGCTAGACGCACGCATCCTTAGCTTTCCTCCGCTACAGCATCGTCACCGAACATCACTGATTCTTCAACCTTCAAACATACAACATCCTTCGACCGGGTCTACACCCGAAGATCAGTCAGTCACTTATCTTATACATACGCACCAGCGTAACTATCTTCTTCGCAAAGTTGTTGGAATAAACTGTCATTCACACCTTGTTACATCAGTGTCATATTCAATTAACCACCTCTATTATCCTAATCGAAATAGGGGATCGATCATTTCACGGCGTCGATTATCTAATCGTGACGGGAATTTACGACTCCCGTTGGCGTGCTTCCTCGCGATCGCGTCTCTCCGCGATCGAAACACAATGTCATAGATCTGTTTTGCCGCTTTTTAATTTCTTGTTTCTGAATATTTGCTTGAAACTTTTTCACTTCAGGGAATGACTCATCTTCTTCTTTTAGCTGATGCATCTTCGTGTTTTCACTCTGTGAAAAAGTTCTCTTTCTGTTACTATTTCTTGTTGTCATTGAACACTTTTCTGGTTGTATTGCATCTTCTCTTATGGTGAATGTGTCTGTGAAGTACCCGCGATCTTCCTTGAAATTGTTTCGCTTAAAACACTTTTGTCATTTACTATGTTTTGTAGGGCTTTGTGTTATTTCTTCTTCTGAGCTACTTCTAGCACTTTTCCTTTTTTTTAGATCGGTTTTCACGTTTCCTTTAAAAATGTAGGATATATTTAATTACGTTATAATAGAATTTATATGCACAATGTACATACATTAAGCGATTAGATTTCAACATATTAATTAACCGATATCAAGCATTATTGGGTACTATATATAAAGGTTAGTATTGATCAGTATCATGAGATTCGGGGTAAGATTAAAGATATTAAATTTCATCATAATATGATACAAACATTTACATTACTGTCATCGTCACGAATTAATAGCCTTCGTAATTTTGCAACAAGTGACATTGACTGTTGTTTTTTAATATTAATTGCAGCTTTCCTTCAACCCTCTCTTTTTGCTCGGCTCTTCAAAACTTTCGGCGTAGTTGAAGTTGAAGGGCCAGGTTGTGGTGTTTGAGCAAAGTATCTCCAAAGTGGTCATTAACAGATTTTTTAACACCCAAGCAACGTATATTCAATATATCTTTGGTAATTAGTGCTTTAATCCGATTCTTTGATGTAGTACCGATATTCCTACAACCGATAAATCTACAAATAAATTCTTTATAAGTGTAGTATCGTGGAAAGAAGGGCCTGTGGTGGCACTCGATAGTTAAATAGCACCACTCGACACTAACTAGTGTCGGACGACGAAGTGGTTAGCGCCTTAGGTTACGAACGTAGGAGTCCGATTTTTCTTCCACGGTACAAAAAATGAGGAAAAGAGCGGCCGTACCCAACAGCGAACACTACAGCACTGAGCACAGCTCAACGATACTACATAAGTATTTAATATATACATTAAACTATAGTTTGTAATAATACATACCATAATTTAATATTGTGGTTGAAATTATGACATATGTAACAATTAATACAAACACTTAACTTAGAAGTATATGTAAATTATTTTTCAAAAAAAATATTTATATGAAACAATAATAAAATAATGAAGTAACGTTGAGAATAAAATCTAGTTTAATTACAAATATATACACTGTTAACAATACCGTTCTTATCAATTTTATTAAATTTACAGTGAAGCTTACAATTACACTAATGTCAATGAATATTAACGTATATGTTTATTATTACACCAAATAAAAGTGAAAGTACTCTAATGAAAAATACAATATACTTTAATGGAAATAAAACAAGTAAATAGCGAAGCATTTATTAATATTATTATACAGTACTATATTATATTATTATAATATTTATTAATATTTACTTACCTTTTACGTTTGCATAAAAACTACAAAATTGTAAATATCAACTTTTATAACAGAGATAAAACAAGTCACAGAAATTCGTGTCTTTCAATGGCAAAATGCGTTAAAGGAAGGGAAACGATAATCTCCGTTTCGCGTCACAAGCGGGACTGTGCCAGTTTTGCTCCTTGAAAGTACATGTAGCGGTACATGAGCTAGAGGACAATTCAAATTATGTTGTTTTTTTGCCTCGGAATATCAATATCGTTAGGACATACATAATGTAGCAATAAATAAACTCCGGACAAAACTATGTTGCCGCTACGTGCAACTGTCGAACGAAGACGAATTTGAATTTTCCGATTCTCCTCCGACCAGTTTATACTGTACCAGTTTAAACGGACGCAATCGTAACGAGTTATCGATCATGTAGTGGATCGTGTGAGGATCAATAATTTAGAGAATACGAGAAATTGCTGCTGCAACGCCTCAAATATATTTAGAGTAAATAAAATAAATACGAATAAATATAAATACCGTCGAGAGACGCTCGTACAAATGTATTCGCGAAGCTAGGGTATGGTCGCTTGCGAAAAACTCGATAACTATAACTCGGATGACTCGGATAATAACTCGTAGATATTGATGGATAATTCGTAGGTACTCGGTATATACAAACTCGCGATCACGTCCGTTTATTTATACTGGGGGGGGGGGGGGGAGTCGGAAAATTTGAATTCATCTTAGATCGACGATTGCCCATAACGGTGACTTTGTTTTGTCCGGAGTTTACCTATCGATATGTTTCGTGCGTCAAGGCGATGTCCGTGTTCCGAGGCACAACAACATGAGTCGCTCTCGATCCGCCACGTTCTATGACTCTACCGACTATCTATCGAGTATTGATCAGTTACTAACGAGTTATGAGCGAGCGGTTATGCACTGTCTTAGCGAATCCGTTAATACGAGCGTCTTTGCGAACATTATCTGTTCTTATTTATTTAATCATTTTAAAATATACTTGACGGTTTCTACAACAGGCAATCTCGTCTAATAAATCTCTCGATTAACCATCCTCTACACACAAGTCCCTTAATACATAACGACTTTTCAGTTCAATTGGGATCATTGCGTTTAACGCCATCTATTCGCCCGGGCGCGCCATTTTTCTCTAGAATATAAATTGTACCGCATGCTTGAATATGTACCGCATGCTTGAAATAGCCAGCCATGTTGATATGGAAGAGGAGGCGAAAGTGGAGCATATTGTAGAAGGAATAGTAGATGAAGAAAACAATAAGTCTACTACATCCATTAAAGAATTGAGGAAGAGATTAATCATGTACGAGGAACAGAATTATCGCAGAGCAAAATTGATTGTGAAGCTAGCCAAAATTGAAAGGAGCAGGATGCCCAGTCAATCTGGAGATATGAAGAAGACGAGATGTTACAATTGCGGCGACGAAGAATATGAGTGTGCAGAGTGCCCGAATAGGTCGAGAGGACCCAAGTGCTTTAAGTGTAGAGAGTACGGACACATCGTATCGAAATGCGACAACCTGAGCGAGTCCCATAAAGTTGTTTCTAGCACGTGGCAATCGTTGCAGACGAAGCGTGGTAAAGACTTTAAGATCGGAAATTTCGAATTGAGCGCGCTAATAGATACCGGTAGCGAACTAACTTTAATGAGAGCAAATCAGTATGTGAAAATTGGTATCGGGTCCGGAAGAAATTGTACACTCGAAGAATTTTCGACGAATATTGTGATAGATGATGAGTCGTACGTTGTAACGATACATGTAGTTTCAGATACCTTGATGCAACACTCGTTCATAATTGGCACATACTTCCTGAATACCGTCGAATTAAACATAAAGGACGGAAATGCTTCTATTCGTAAAGTAGAGAAAAAAGATTGTAATAGACACCCGGAGGTGTTTAAAGTAGATATAGAAATGCGGCAAGACAAAGTAATTGATCAGTCTTAATCCGACTTTGCAAATCCGATCGTAGTTGAAAAAAGGAACGGATCTCTTCATGTTCCTATCGAGGAGAATAGTAGAGAATGTACGGCAGTTGTAGTTACCATGAGTCCTTATCTCGAGGACACCGTCGTCATGAAACAAAAATTTGTTAGATAAACCGGTTTTTTTGCGTGAAGAGCGAAAAATGCTATTACGCGTACCCAGAGAGATCCGCGTCTCTGGGTTATGTAGGACTCGGCAGGTGACATCGCCATACGCCCTAAAAACCCCTCGATCCTTTATTTGATTAGACACGGACAATCCCGGCATAGCCGATCAGCATTCATCAGGGTTGTCATTAACCGCGTCTCCGAATATTTAACGTTGCATGCTGGTACCGCTCCTCCTGTTCGCTGACCCCATAGCCATTTCCATTTCTCTTCTGTAATTTATTATCGATTTGCAGAACGCTTTGAGCTTTGTCCAGTATTCGTCCTTGGTAACCACGGTGTCCACCAAGTTGACCACACTTATCCTGAGACCCAGGAAATTCTCGAGTTCGATCGTTATGTTCATTAGGTCCATTTAGGACACACGAACAGGACGTGTTCTGCATCGTCGTTCGGGTCACCACAATCCCTACACTTAGTGTCGACCCCCTTACCGATCCTCTTTCTGTAGCTGTTGAAGATACCATGCCCCATTAACATTTGCATCGTAAAGTAATCGATGTCTCTCCTTTTCTTGGCAAATATAGACGCATTACCTATCAACTTCCTAGTAAAGTTGTCCTCTTTGTAATTGCCCTATTCCGCTTGTCACTCCATTAGGGCTTTCTTCCTTATGTCATCCAGTTCTTCTTTTAACATGATGTATCTATCGATCACTTCACCTTCAACAGCTAAACTCTTCTAAATCTTCATTCTCTCGTATGATTCTTTCAACATCCTAGCTTTAATGTTGATCGGTAAGTTGCCGGTCAATACACAAAGCACCGCATGAGATACAGTGCGGTAGGCTGTAAATGTAATGCACAGGGCAGTATGTTGGGTCCTTTTTATAATCTTCCTGTTCTTCTCATAGTTCATTGCATCAGCCCACACAGGCGCACCATATGTCACGATGGGTTCCCAAACATTGTAATAGAGCCTGCGCGCCAAGCCAGGCGGACCATTGATATTCGGCAGAATTCTTAGGAAACTAAAGTCCTTCAAACAGACAAACAGTCTTTGTCCCAACTACGGGAAGATAGGGGAAACCTATTGTTACGCCATGCGGCTTACCATAGGTCATATTCTTAACTGTCGATCGCGCCACTATAATGTTGCAGACGGATCGTCGCGTCTGCCCGGCAAACAAACATTGTAGTGGCAAGCGCGTGGTTCATTAAGCAGGGCGACTTCCAGAAACGTCGACTCGTGGCCGTTATTTTACCTCGCGGAGAAGAATGTGGCGTGATCCGAACGTAGTGGGGGTCGCCTTCCAGAAAAAACGAAAAAAAATCGAAAGGCGTTCAGAACTTTTCGAGAAGTCAAACCGTCAACACATCTGTGGCGGCACGGGCCACGGAACTTTTCAACGGCTCCAGATACAAAGCACGACGCCACCAAAGCGCAACACCCATGTGCCCAATCTGTCATCGATATCCTCACACTCTTTCCGCCGAATTCTCGGAAGAGCATACTCGTGCCAGCACAGGCGACACATCTTATGAATGCACGCGAGTGGGGATATCGATGGGCTACGAAGGGAAGGTCTGCGCGAAGAAAAACAAAAAGCAGAGTCAGTCTGTTTTGCGTCATTAGAAGTGTAACTCCTCGGCCCTTTTCGATAGCAACGCGACGAACGACATCTCGGTGTCTATCGTTATTTGTTAGTTGTTACCTGTTGTCCGTTAAATGTTATTGTTGACCGTTAATTGTTAACTCTGATTGTTGATTAGTCCTAATAAACTGTTATTCGTTAAAAACACCAAGAGTAGTTCCTTACGCACCTATCACCATACCACCTCAAACTGGTGACTACCGACGTGATTTGACGTAATATTTAGTGAAAGAGGTGACAGTGATAGTGCTATCGTTTTGACCACCGATTTTGAGTGCACCGCGACAATGGAAGGTAATACACAGGGAACCATAGCCAGCCAGGTGATCAGCATGTCTCCACTGCTGCCCACGAACACGGCGGCATGGTTCGCCCTTCTGGAGAGACAATTCGAGGCAGCACGAATTACGGATGACACCATTAAGTACGTGACGCTGGCAAAATGCCTCAACGATCAACAGCTCCAGGACGTCGAAGACCTAATGACGAACCCTCCAGACATCGGACGCTATGAAAAATTAAAACATGCGCTCATTCGCAAATTATCCGATACGGACGCGACCCGGATAAAGAAGTTGGTGGAAAGCGAGGAGATGGGAGATAGAAAACCATCCCAGTTTTATCAACACCTAAAAAAACTCTCCAGCCCCTCCACGCCCGATGATTTTACCCTCACGCTATGGAGGAACCGATTACCCGCCCGCATCAGGCGTATCCTCGCGGCAGTCGACGATTCGGACCCAGAAAGGTTATTGCGGCAGGCGGACCTGATCGCGGAAGAATTCCGGGAGGATTTTCAGCGCACCGCCCGGGTAACGGCAGTAATGGACCCACCAGCGCAAAACGTGGGAGCATACGAACCAATGGCCGCTGCAATCAACGTGTTGAGCGAGCAAATATCACAGTTGCGGGCACAGATGAACGCGCTGAGCATGATTAATCACCGTCGACCACGATCACGATCACGCTCGCGTTCGCGATACTACCGACGTTCGCGCTCGCGAGATCGGCCACGGCAAGACGGTCTGTGCTTCTACCATGCAAAGTTCGGAGAATGCGCAAGGAGCTGTCGTTTCCCATGCACGTGGAAGTCGGGAAACGAGACCAGCCGTCCGTAGACGCGGCAGACGACGACGGCCTGCGATCCCGCCGCATCTTCGTTACGGACAAGGGCACGAAGATTTCTTTCCTCGTAGACACTGGCGCCGACATCAGCGTATACCCCCGCAGCAAAATTCGTAGGCACGTCAAGAAAAACGCGTACGAACTATTCGCGGCCAACGGGACGCGCATCGCAACGTATGGTACCACTGCGATTGGCCTTAACCTGTCCCTTAGACGAGCCTTCAAGTGGAACTTCGTAATTGCTGACGTTCAAACGCCTATCATAGGCGTAGATTTTTTAAGCCATTATGGGTTGCTCGTGGACCCGCGAAACAAACGACTCCTCGACACGACAACCCAATTATCAACAAGGGGATATGCTGCCACGACGGAAGAAACATCCATCAAAACCGTAATCGGCGAATCGGTCTACCATCGACTTTTGGCGGAGTTTCCGGATCTAACTCGTCCACCGGCCTTCGGACGAGAGAGAATCCGACACAGTGTGGTACACCATATTGAAACCACACCCGGGCCACCCGTCTACAGTAAACCTCGACGTCTCGCACCGGATCGCCTCAAGCAAGTCAAGGCGGATTTCGCAACAATGATCGAGCAAGGAGTGATGCGGCCATCGAAGAGTCCATGGGCATCACCCCTGCATGTCGTCCCAAAGAAGGACGGAAGTCTACGACCATGCGGCGACTATCGTGCGTTGAACGCTCGCACCATACCCGACAGGTACTCCCCACCACACATCGAAGATTTCGCGCAACATCTGTACGGTAAGCGTGTCTACTCAAAAATCGACCTTGTCCGCGCTTACCACCAAATCCCGATCGCGCCAGAAGACGTTAAGAAAACCGCGATCACGACACCTTTCGGACTTTTCGAAGCAACCAACATGATGTTTGGGCTTCGAAACGCCGCGCAAACGTGTCAAAGATTCGTCGACGAAATTACCCGCGGTCTAGACTTCGTGTTCGCTTACATAGACGATTTCCTAATCGCATCCGAAAACAAAGAACAACATCGCGAACACCTTCGGATTTTGTTTGAACGCTTAAACGAGTATGGCGTAGTCATCAACCCAGTTAAGTGAGAATTCGGTGTGAACGAAATCACATTCTTGGGACACACCGTAAACGCCGACGGGATAAAGCCGCTAGCCGAACGCGTTGACGCTATTGTAGAAGTACCGCTCCCCGGGACCGTTAGAGCACTACGCAGGTACCTCGGTATGATTAATTTCTATCGACGTTTCATACCGGGGGCCGCAAAAATTTTTCAACCCCTAAACGACCTATTAAAAGGAGGAAAAAAGGGCAACGCGCCCATCAAATGGACAGAACAATCCGAAGCCAGCTTCCGCGAGTCGAAACGCGCCCTCGCTAACGCCACGATGTTAGCGCATCCGATACCTGGCGCACCTGTTAGCCTCGCGGTAGACGCATCCGACTATGCAATAGGAGCGGTCCTCCAGCAACGCGTCAACGACTCTTGGCAGCCGTTAGGTTTCCTTACCAAACCGTTGAACTCCGCGCAGCGAAAGTACAGCGCGTACGACCGCGAATTACTCGCTATGTACACTGCGGTAAAGCGATTTCGACACGCCATTGAAGGGAGAAATTTTACAATTTACACGGATCACAAACCCCTTACATACGCGTTCAACCAAGATCCTGATAAGTGTTCGCCGCGACAATTCCGGCAACTAGATTACGTCGGACAATTCACTACCGACATAAGATATATCAAGGGGTTAGACAATAACGTTGCCGACGCTCTGTCACGCATCGAAGCGATAGGAAAGTCTGTGGACCATCGAGCTCTCGCCGCCGCGCAAGAAGCCGACAAAGAACTAAGCAACATCGTCAACTCCGGTACATCCGCGCTACGGTTAAAGAAAATACGTTTCCCCGATCACGACGTAGAAATATATTGCGACGTATCGGGTGACTTTGTACGACCGTACGTACCGAAATCCTTGCGGCGCGACGTATTCAATTCGCTCCATGGACTTTCCCATCCAGGGATACGTGCCACTCAAAACCTGGTGACGACGCGTTTCGTCTGGCCGTCCATAAACAAGGACGCCCGAAATTGGACACGGCAATGTATCCCGTGTCAACAATGTAAAGTCACCAGGCACGTATCCTCACCCGTCGGAACATTCGGAGAATTAGCGGGTCGTTTCGAACACTTACACATAGACATTATCGTGATGCCATATTCAAAAGGCTACCGATATTGTCTAACGTGCATCGACCGTTTTTCGCGTTGGCCCGAAGCCATTCCCATCGCCGACATGGAGGCGGCAACCGTCGCTTCGGCTCTCCTTTCCACGTGGATATCTCGTTTCGGCGTGCCTTTAAGAATAACGACTGATCAAGGACGCCAGTTCGAGTCGAACCTATTTAACGAACTATGCCGGTTGCTCGGCATCAGACATTTGCGCACGACAGCCTATCACCCCGCGTCCAACGGGATGGTAGAGCGCCTGCACCGACAACTAAAAGCAGCAATCAAATGCCACGATACGAGCAACTGGGTGGATATCTTGCCGATAGTTCTATTAGGCATACGAACAGCTATTAAAGAGGACCTAAACGCGACGGCAGCCGAAATGGTTTATGGCACCGGCATACGATTGCCGGCAGAATTTTTTGTACCGACGAAACAACAGGCCAATTCGGAATTCGCAAGTCGCCTAAAAGACCGAATAGGAAAAATCAGGCCTCATCCAATTACGCGACACGGCGAAAAGAGAACCTTCGTGTTCCGCGACCTCGAAACATCGCTTTACGTATTTCTGCGTCGCGACGCCATCGGAGACCCCTTACAACCACCCTACGACGGGCCGTATCAGGTTATAGAGCGAGGAAAAAAGACCTTCACTGTTAAAATAAACAATAAAAACGTAATAGTGTCCATAGACCGATTGAAACCCGCATTTCTTTTTTAACGACAATATTGAACACCATAGCACGGAAAAGCGCAATGTAACAATACCGCCCGGTGCCCGAAACGAACAAAGCGAAGGGGACTCAAGAGTTCACCACACCACACGTGCGGGCAGAAGAGTTCGATTTCCTGATCGGTTTCAGGCGGGTCTCGGATAGGCGTTAGGAGCCGGCGAATGTACATCCTTGCCTGTAATATTTATATATACTTTTCATTTATATAGCGTTATCACTGGTAAGGGGGTACTGTGGCGGCACGGGCCACGGAACTTTTCAACGGCTCCAGATACAAAGCGCGACGCCACCAAAGCGCAACACCCATGTGCCCAATCTGTCATCGATATCCTCACACTCTTTCCGCCGAATTCTCGGAAGAGCATACTCGTGCCAGCACAGGCGACACATCTTATGAATGCACGCGAGTGGGGATATCGATGGGCTACGAAGGGAAGGTCTGCGCGAAGAAAAACAAAAAGCAGAGTCAGTCTGTTTTGCGTCATTAGAAGTGTAACTCCTCGGCCCTTTTCGATAGCAACGCGACGAACGACATCTCGGTGTCTATCGTTATTTGTTAGTTGTTACCTGTTGTCCGTTAAATGTTATTGTTGACCGTTAATTGTTAACTCTGATTGTTGATTAGTCCTAATAAACTGTTATTCGTTAAAAACACCAAGAGTAGTTCCTTACGCACCTATCACCATACCACCTCACATCTGATACGTCGCGCATTACTTATCAATCAAAACGCAGTTACATTTTTTTTGTTCCTTTTGTATCTTTCTAGTTAATAAGTTGTTGAAATAAACATTAATTTATTTGTGTTAATTCTGTGGAATTTCATTGAACTACCCTTATTATCATAATCGAAATAAGGGGATCGATCAGTTCGTGGCGTCGATTATTTAATCGTAACGGGAACTTACAACTCTCGTTGACGTGCTATCTCGCGATCGCGTCTCTCCGCGAACGGTCGAAACAAAATGATTCACTAAAAACTGTCCTGAATTCCTAAGAATTTATTTACCGCAAAACTGACAAAGTGTTTATTTAAAAAATGAGGTTGAAGGTAGTCCTTTTCTTTCATTTCATTCATTTTCATTTTCTTTCTTAAGTATGGCTAACACAATATCTAATCAATTAAAATTTTATATTTTCACGTGAAAAGTTTCTTTAGATAATTATTATCAACATGATGACTAACTCTTACGGATTAATACGTGTCTGTAGGGCAATCCGGTGGACTTGATCGGCTTTTTACTTGGAAAGTTGAGTAATCGGTGTCGCTTTCTTACGCATCTTTGAACTGTATAAATGTTTTAAAATTGTTTGATCCAGAATTGATCCAGAAACGCCTATTTTTTAACGAACGACGTCTCCCACTAGAGACTTTCTCTCGAGAGCGGCTAGCATCCTTTTCTAACCACCGATATACAAATTGACCAATTAGCAGCAATGCCAATTTCCCTTACTTTCTGAACGAAGGTTGTCCTCGACGAATCCGATTTTTCCTCTGCAATATTTTTAAAGCTACACATTTCGAATTTTCCAATTATGCCGAAACAATTGCGTGAACCACTCTATATATTCCATACAATAAACTATTTTTTGCGTTTTAAAGTAGTTGAATATTTTATTAAAATACTCTGAGCAATTCTCAGGTTTCTGTGAAAACAAGATAACCCAAATGTAGTTGTGTTTCCTTCAGAATTATGCAGATTTTATTTGAAATATGTGAGGTGTAAGTGACCCCGACGTGATCGAGCTAATGAGATTTCAATGATCGTTATTCCGGGCGCGCTAACGATATGTCAAACAAGAATAAAACAGTTACGACCAGTGAAGTAGTCCGCGTGCCTTTGACGATGCCCTAGAAGATAGTGCTATGGTTCTCCTTACTAGAGAGATAGCTCGCGGCGGCGAAGTTGTTGTTTGTCTATATACGATTCAGCAGCTATGGAACCACATATGGGCAAGATGGATTGACAGAAAGGAAGCGGAGGATTTTCGCGACGGAGGATGTAATTGAAGGATGAGCGTTGTAATGAATTGGTTTTGGTTTGTAAATATATTTGTTATGTTCTTGCAGCACTTCTTCTTTGCATTCTCAAGTCCCTTGGACGGCCTTTAGGAGAGAACAAAGACACAAATGATAATTGTAGCTGCTGGCTGTAGATGTCGCTGCTAGGGTACTGCTGTATTTTCTTTTCATTTAAGAATCGTGGAAGAAAAATCGGACTACGGTCGCCGGGATTTAAGAACCCAGATCCCGAACGTTCGTAACTTGAGGCGCTAACCACTGCGCTGCCGTTGTCTGGTATTAGTTAGTGTCGAGTTGTCGTATTTGTGCTGTCGAGTGCCGCCACATATGTATGCATTTATGAATTGAGTGGTTTACAAGTAATTACAATCGATATACATTACAAGTAATTACAATTTATTACAAATGACTCACTGTGCATATTACTATAACAGTCAGTACTAATTCTATAGATCAGCAGCATTATAACTTTCCAATAAACAACCGAAAATCACGTCGTTGAATAATAAATGCATTCACTGTAGAACGAAATTATTATTACGAATATAAGAGAAACGATTTAAAAACCATGTATTTTTTCATTTAAATTGTTTGCATTTGCAAAGGGAGATACAAAATTTTAACAACGTTGCAAATTATAAAGACACAAATTACAGTTTCGTGTTTAAGTTATTGTTCAGAGTTTGTTGGAATACAACGATATTAATCGCATACAGATGAGGTGATTGATCGAACGGATTCTTTCCTTCGTTGTTCAGCGATATCCTCATTAGCGTGCGTTCGTGAGATGTACCACAGCGGCTAGCACGTGCATGCTCTTTCGAGAATTCGGCGGAAGAAGCGTAGGAATATGGATGGAACATTCCCGATGGGCACGTCGAGAAGCTACTAGAAGGTTCTGTGGCACATGTGACGCCACACAGACACCCACACAGGTCACACTCATTACTGCATAGAGAGTGGGGTTCAAAACCTTTTCAAGGGCCATGGGTCACTAAGCCAGTCAGTCTGTGAATAACTAGCCAACTGTCTACATTCCAGAACACACACACTTATAATTCCTGTAATAATTGTTTAATAAATATCACATTATATTGTTTCAACACAAACATTGTGTCTTCCACAGATTATTAATCTTAATTCCAAGATTAAATTCTAACAGAGCTTCCTAATAATTATGGTACAATTGGTAAAATGATGATTTTACATGAAAAAAGTAAAAAAATATTAGATAATTGAAATAACGCGATATAAATATAATTGAAATAACATCAGTGAGAACGGATGTTTTAAGCTTTCGATTTTGAGAAAACAGGGTATGAATACGTTTAGTTAAAAAGCAATCCGTGTTTATTCGAGCATTCGCGGAGAGACGCGATCGCGAGAAAGCACGTCAACGGCAGTAGTAAATTCCCGTTGCAATTAGATAACCGACGCCACGAACTGATCGATCCCCTGATTTCTGTTACGATAATAGGGATGGTTCAATGAATTTAACACTGTATTAACAGATTAATATAGCTTGTATATTTAAAAATAATGAATGTAATAATAAGAACGTCACAAATTATTTAGCGATAAATACAGTTGATATGTTATAGGAATTCGACCCGACATTGCGATATCTCTCAATGAATTCGTTAGACTAAGCAATTTATAACGTTTGACTCTTCAGAAGGGACCGATTACTCTTCGATCCTTTTCGTTGTCTTCTCTGGAAGACGACCCCCACTACGCTCGGATCACGCCACCGTTCGCGCCTATGATCACGTATACCAGTTTCTTTATGCGGATAAAATAACGCACCGAAGGCGAATAGATGTTTCTGGAACTCGCTGCTTGACGACAACTATGCGTTTATCGCTACTTTCTGTATATCTCGACGGTCATGTAAGACGATCTGTTTGCGACGGTTAGGAACACGGCCTATAGTAAGCCTTGGGGCGTAATAAACGGAGAGAATAGAATAATCTTCTTTCTCTGTGGGATGTTAGAGACTGATGTGTACAAATCGAAACCGCTGAGGAGAATATCGAAAGGCGAGTGTCACAAATAAGTGAAGAGATATTATTAAGCGTCTTTAAAAACATGTTACGAAGAAATAATAAATGTACTGAATATCAAGGCGGCATATTTAACAATATTTGTAATTATTTTTATGCATATTAATTGTAAGTTATCGATCCTTATCAGGAGCACGAAATTACACAATTAACAATTATCGAGATCGTCAAACTTTAAAACGACGAAATTTTCGGCTCTCTCGTTAAGTACCGAAAGAACTGAGTTACAGTTAAAGGTACGCGAAATTACATTAGAGAAATTAATGCAACGTGTTACGCCATGCGGCTTACCATAGATCATATTCTTAACTGTCGATCGCGGCACTATAATGTCGCAGACGGATCGTCGCGGCTGCCCGGCAAACAAACATTGTAGTGGCAAGCACATGGTTCATTAAGCAGGGCGACCTCCAGAAACGTCGATTCGTGGCCGTTATTTTACCTCGCGTAAAAGAATGTGGCGTGATCCGAACGTAGTGGGGGTCGCCTTCCAGAAAAAACGGAAAAAATCGAAAGGCGTGCAGAACTTTTCGAGAAGCCGAACCGTCAACACATCTCTTATATCGCGCATTACTTATCAAGCAAAACGCAGTTACATTTCTTTTTGTTGTTCTCTTTATGTCTTCCTAGTTGATAATTTGTTAAAATAAACGTTAATTTATTTGTGTTAATTCTGTGGAATTCATTGAACTACCCTTATTATCCTAATCGAAATAAGGGAATCGATCAATTCGTGGCGTCGATTATTTAATCGTAACGGGAACTTACAACTCTCGTTGACGTGCTATCTCGCGATCGCGTCTCTCCGCGAACGATCGAAACACAACGTTCAAACGACAATTGATAGTCCTGACGAAATAAACGTCGCTCAGAGAGTCGAAAATTTGTCTCTTCAAATTTTAAGCGGATACGAGTTATCCCCACTACTTCGCGGAACTGATCACTGCAAGTAGTTTCCGGTGTTTTCTTTGTCTGCTCCAGCGATAACGCAATTACTCATAAATTGCCAAAATAAGAAAAACGAAGTTTTCATATTTTTTATTTCATTGTTATAAAACGATTTAATTGGATTTTCGAGAATCTCACGATCAAAATGATATTGGACGATAGCTAAACTCTGGAAATGCGCAACGTTCGGTCAACTGCACAGAAGACCATGCCTAAGTCCGACACAATTCTTTGAAGTTACAATGAATGTTGATACTAAATCCGTCGTTTAGAGATACCTTGGCTTCTTATGACACTAAGTTAAACAACTTCCGTTATTTGCTGACTAGTCCAAATGGATCCAGACACTGGTTAAATTATATTTCTTTTGACTTTATTTGTCTAGATATAAAATCTGTAAGGTATCTCGTTGTATCTCAATTGCTTCTCTTCTTTCTTATTCCTACATTCACCGTATTCACAAAACAACGATCCAAAGACAAGTAACAGCGGTCAGTTTGTGAAAAGTGCTCGTTAACAAATCTTAAATTACAACGAAACGAAATTGTTCAACACCTTAAAATTGAAAATTACCGAACTAAGTAGGAAAAAGGCCACAATGTTTGTAGAACCTCGATAAGTGTTCGCCGAGACAGTTTCGACATCTGGACTACGTCGGACAGTTTACGACGGATATCCGTCACATAAAAGGGGTAGAAAATAACGTAGCCGATACTCTATCTCGCATCGAAGCGATCGGAAAACCAATAGATCACCATACGCTAGCTGCAGCGCAAGAAAAGGATAGCGAGCTACGCAAAATTATCAACGCTGGCTCGAGCGCGTTGCAGCTGAGAAAAGTACGATTTCCCGATCACAACGTCGAGTTATACTGCGATATTAAAACCGAGACCGTGCGACCGTACGTACCGGAACCGTTACGCCGCACCGTATTCCAAGCGCTACATGGACTTTCCCACCCGGGGATGCGAGCTACGCGAAAATTGGTAGCGACGCGCTTCGTCTGGCCGTCGGTAAATAAAGATTGCCGAACGTGGACACGACAATGCATACCGTGTCAGCGCAACAAAGTCACAAGACACGTATCCTCGCCCGTCGGAACGTTCGGAACGCTAGCGGGCCGGTTCGAGCATATACACGTAGATATCATCACAATGCAATATTCGCAAGGATACCGTTATTGCCTTACGTGTATCGATCGTTTTTCGCGTTGGCCTGAAGCCATACCTATCGCCGATATGGAAGCGTCAACCGTGGCTTCGGCCCTCCTTTCTAACTGGATATCTCGTTTCGGCGTACCCTTGAAAATTACGACTGATCAAGGACGTCAATTCGAATCGCGTTTATTCGAGGAATTATGCCGGTTGCTCGGCGTCAAACATTTGCGTACAACGGCCTACCATCCAGCGTCTAACGGGATGGTAGAACGCCTACACAGACAATTAAAGGCGGCGATCAAATGCCACGACACGAGCAACTGGGTCGGAATTCTCCCGATCGTCTTATTAGGTATAAGAACCGCGATAAAGGAGGACCTAAACGCAACGGCGGCCGAAATGATTTACGGCACCGGCATACGTCTGCCGGCGGAATTCTTTTTGCCAACTAGTCAACGGGCCAACTTGGAATACGCGCGAAAATTTTTGCAAAAATTTCCTAAAGGAATTATAATCTATGAGATAAATGAAATAAAAATACAAAAACCAACTGATATTAAAAGAAGAATGATTATTTTACAAGATAATATGAAACTGTGTAAGGGATTACATATGTAACATATTGTCCCGATGTACACATATCTGCGAAGCGACTTACTACCCTGTATATTCCAGAAACTTCTTAGTTTGCCCCAGCCTTAGCAATTTGAGACTATTTTATTAAAATTAAGAATTTTCCACATTAGATCGAACGCACTTCTAATAGGTACCAAACAGTATATATATATATAGCAAGATTTCACATATCTCTAAATTATTCACAGAAAATTAATACGGCACATAAATTAGACTTCGGATTGTAAAAATTAAGAATAAATAACCGATACAGTCTCACAAAAATAGAAGGATAAAGATAGAGATAAGGGATCAAAAACAACAGTTATTTTTCAAATTTGTATGAAAAGCCCTTAAGAAAATAAGTTCCTCCTTAAATTGAAAACAGTTATATGTATAGAAATCATACTTGCGATAAAAGTAAAAAAGATAGAAAATAAGAAAATTGTATTTGTTTTTATGACTCACTTTTACATGTAGTATAATTTCCACCGCCATTTTAGCATAGAACGCTATTTTCAAACACGAATTGTTCCAACTCGATAGTCCCTTGCTTTACTGTAAACGGAAAATTCTTTCGTGTTCTCAACCAAATTTATCAAATTCCAGCAATGACACATGCTATGTGATTGTCAGTAGAACATGGAGAAATGTTTCCAGTAAAGTTTCGAGCGACTTATCGGCGATTTTCAGGAGACACGACGCGACGATATCGCGTGTACAGTGCTTCTATCGGTGTTGATGCGCTTTAATACATAGTGCAAGGGAACACTAATAAGATTTCCCAGTGGGCCTGTAAATCCTTATAGATCACTCAAAAATATATCATATTGTTTGTTTCAACTACTAGCAATTTAAAACGTCGTCTACATATATTTAGAAAGTTAGCAAAGACATATATTTGTTCCTGAGCATGATTTCTATCAGTTGAGCGTTGTAGCAAAATGTCCGATACAATTTAATGTTGAATTTGTCTTTTTTTTAGGCTAGCTTGATTGGATTACAGGTAGATTTAAACGATCCGTGTGTTGCATCTCCAAGGCATCTTCGACTCATCGATACGCAGTGATACCCGGCAAACTTCTAGTGGACAAGCGACGTTGCTTGCAGGCAGTTTATATACATGTTTTGGCATGTGTTGTCGGCAGGCAATGTCTACAGACGCCTGTAGTCTGCCCGTACGCGCCTTAAGTTTCACTGACAGACATTGTCCGCCGATTACTACGACATCTGTCTGTGGACAATAGGCCGTCAGTGTGGAGTTATCTTTACCCGAATAATTTAAGAAATATAAAATAAACTTCAACGAAAAGTTGCTAGCTTCGATATCTTACTAATACAATGTTATCGAAATTGAATAAACCTCGTTACTGTATTTAAAAGGAAATTGCATTTATATTTCAAGTTTATAGAGACAACAACAACAACCAAACAAAGAATCGCAACGGATACAACAAACAGAACACTGGATCGAAGATAGAACAATAAACAAGATAGAACCAAGAAAACAACAGTAACGAAGAACCGGGGCGCAGAAAAAAGCACGAAGCGTGCGAGCTGGAGAGGAAACCTGTGACCGTCGGTGCAAGCGGTAAGCCTACAAAATGGTTGCCGAGCAGGAATAATCGGCTGGAGAGCCAACCTGCTGGGACCGAGCTATATGGTGGCAGGTATCGCGTGGCGCCAGCTAAGCGAGCTGCCGTCCGAAAGGGTAGGTTTAACTTGTCCAATGATCCGCAAGGAGAGGGCAAGTCGCGCGCCGAACATCTATGCGCGCCATTCCCAAGTCGAACGCGAACATCTAAATGCGAAGCCAGTATGCGTTTTTACTGCAGGTATGGCGCGGTCGACCAAAAGGTCGGGCCCTCAAACGCACACATTACTTGTACAATTCGAGTGCTGCAGATACGGAAAAGCAATTTATAATTTATCGTAATTTATCGTAATGCGAATTTTGGCGCGTCGTCATAAATAGATTTTTATTTAAAACGAAATTGTTAAATATTCTTTTGTATCAATTCACATAACGTTAATAAATCAATATTAGACATATTACTCATAAATTGTACATATCTTTGTGCATATACGCATAGTTTTCGTGCATATATCAATATTTGTATATTTTATGTGTATAACTTTCATACGCTTTTCGCAAATTTTACATTCATAAACATCTGCAATCTACACGTTACGTTTTTCGTTGTATTTACAAGTACGGACATTAGATATTGTATTACATTCTTTTATTATAATCTTTTGATATATTTATAGTTGTTTAATTATTAGGTCATCCCATAAGTTCGTGCCGTTTTTCGAGAGGTTATATATGTTAAGATCGTTTACATACCTTTCAGTTTCATGAAAAAATGTAATCCCCCTCTCGTTGTACAACTTCTTCCCATTTTTCTGGTAGGTTCCGTCTCGATAAAAGTTCTCTTGTTTTTCTTTAAAATAATTTTCTATGCTATTTTTGAGAGTGTCAATATTTTCAAATTTTTTAGCTACTAAAAAGTGTTGTAATGCTCTGAACAGGTGGTAATCAGATGAGGCAATGTCTGGGGAATATGGGGGATGTGGTAAAATTTTTCAATTAAATTCAGACAATTTTTTTGTAACGCTTTTCGCGACATGCGGTTTAGCATTGTCGTGATGGAAGATAACGTTGTTCCTATTCACTAAACCTGGCCGTTTTTCAGCTAGTGCTTCCCTTAATTTTTCTAACTGAGCGCAATATTTGTCTGAATTAATGGTATCACCACTAGATAAAAGTTCAAAATAGAGTATTCCTTTATAATCCCACCATACACACAAAAGAACTTTACGTGGATGTAACCCTGGTTTTGCACAGCGTTCAGGTGGCTGATTTCGTTGGGATCAGCTACGTTTCCGTTCAGGGTTTTCGAAAAGTATCCACTTTTCATCACCAGTTACCAGGGGCGTTTAAGGAATGGTTCACGTTTATTACGTGCAATTAATGACATGCACGCTGTCGTTCGTTCAAGACGGTTCCGTTCCGTAAGTTCATGGGGCACCCAAACGTTCAACTTTGACACCATCCCCATTTTTTTTAAACACCTATGAATCGTTGTCTTAGGTATTTTCAGGACATTTGACATCTCTTGAACTGTCAAACTTGGTGATTTTTCAACAAGATCCCGAATTTTATCTCCGTCTGTCTGAGGAGGACACCCGGAGCGTACCTCCTCTTCTAAACAGAAATTCCCAGCTCTACAACGTTGGAACCACTTCCTACAGGTGCGAGATGAAAGCGTATTTTCTCCGTAAACAGCACATATGTTTTTCCTGGCAATTGTTACCGAACTTTCTTTCCGAAATTCATATAACATGAGATGTCGAAAATGGATACGCATTTCACTCGTGATTTTTTACTGTTAGAAGTCACTGTGTTCACTATATTACGATCCTATGCCCACGAAGATCTACTCTAGCCTGTTCTCGATCAGCTAAGCTCAAGTGCATTGGTCCCGTATGGCCGTATGTTTAGAAATCGACACATGAAATATATACACAAAAGTGTATAAATATATACACAAAAACTTATGGGATCACCTAATATGTAAACGATTTTGAACTATTTAATTTAATAAAGACCCTAGATCGACGGATTTTAATTGCTGTCACATAATCGTTAATTCATTACTTTTCCTCCAACTGTCACGAATTTTCACAAAGTGTGTATTTCGGATCGTTAATCTCATACGGATGTAAACTTCATTTTCTTAATAATCTTGGTCAATCATGTATCACATTTTCTATAAAATCTATAAGATCAGCAAGTGCTCTAATACTTGTGAACAATCATATATCTTAATTCGTGCCTTTTGTATTAATACAGAAGCTTCATGCGAGAAAGAATTTTCGATATAAATGTTCTCAATGTTGTAAATCGAGTTCTGCCAGAGCAACCGAGCCAAACGGACGTGTAAAACAGTGCTTCAGAAAAAGTGCGGCAAGTGGGGAAGAGAAAGTTACGAACGGCAACGCCCATAGCTAAATGGTGGAAACTCGTGTCTTCTACTAAGAAGACTACAAGCAAAACTAAAATGAAAAAGCACATCCCACCGATAAAAATAATTAACAAAGACGAACAATACTACATAAATAAAACAACAAACATATCAAAACCAAGCCAACCAATAAACGAAGAACAGGAATGCTCAGCTACAAACGAAGTTGATATGGAAACAATACCAAACAATGAAGAGAATATTACCAATAACGAATTAACCCAACAGGATGAAAGCTGGAAGGTGGCAAGTTATAACAAGAAACGAAAAATAACAGGAAATTCAGATACAGAAAAGCAGCGGTGGCTGCAAGAATTACCATTAAGAAACTCCTTCAGCTCACTTACGGAAGAAATAGACGACCCAACAACCAAAAACACAACTAAATCAACGCAAACTACAAAACCACCACCAATATTTGTCGACGCCCAGATAATAGACCCGCTTATTGATCGACTAAACGATATAGTTGGGAAGGAAAACTACACAATAAAACAAACAAAATTAGAACAAGTAAAAATTCAAATAAACACCCCAGAAAATTATAGGAAAGTGATAAAAGAATTAAAAGAAAAAACGCTGTGTACCACACATACCAGCTGAAAACGGAAAGGAGCTACGAAATAGTTATAAGAGGACTACATTCAAAAACTAACACAAAAAAAATTAAGTGACGAATTAGCAAAAATTGGTCACCAAACAAGAGCAATAAACAATATGACAAGATACGATACGAAGCATTTAACAACACACTGTCCATACGTAGGGAAAATAAATGAAGTAAAATGTTACAACTGTAATGGAAACCACCCAGCCAGCTATAAAGGATGCGAAATCAGAAAACAATCACAACGTAAACAGTTTCCACCACTTGGCAATAGATCAATCAATAACTACCAACCACAACAAAGTATAACGGATAATTAAGCAACATTGAAAGTAAAAAATGAACCAAAAGCTATAAACGGAAACACCGATCCCCAAGGAAACCGCAGCTACGCGCAAGTAACCCAAAACATTAGACAAACAACGCCCACAAACAAACAGAATCAAAGCAACAACACCGAAGACGATACAGAAATCAAAGAAATGCTCAAACAATCCATTAAAGGTACAGAGATATTAAGAAAAATGGTAAGTAAGAAAAACACAATACTAAGGCAACAAGTACAACAAACAACAGTCATGTTACAACTACTCACAAACTTGCTAAGTAAAAAATAAAAATGGACATGCTTAAAATAGCAGCCCGGAACTCTAACGTACTACAACAAAGGGCCCTAGAAACTAAAACATTCCTGTATAATAATAATATCGACATACTACTCGTATCGGAAACACACTTCACTATAAAAAGTTACATAAAAATACCGTACTACACAATATATGATACCAAGCATCCCTCAGGAAAATCACACGGAGGGACCGCAGTAATAATAAGAAACGACATTAAACACCACTAACACAGCCAAGCTAGTAAGGAATATATACAAGCAACCACCGTTACTGTACAAACTAGCAGCAACCATTTACAGTTGACAGCAGTATATGTACCGCCGCGACACAAAATGACATCAAAAACGTGGGAAGAGTACTTTCAACACTTAGGTGACAAGTATATCGCAACGGGAGACTACAATGCAAACCACACGCTATGGGGATCAAGAATTACCACACCTCGAGGTAGAACCCTGGAAAAATACATTAACAACAACCTCAATATATTATCCACAGGAAGACATACTGGCCGACAGACCTCAGCAAAATACCTGGCCTACTCGATTTTGCAGTTACAAAGGGACTAAACGCAAATAAACTAAAAATAACACCCAGCCTCATTGCATACAGCCCAATTGCTTACAGAAACAAATTAATACTTTATAGCAATCCAGGGACACTATGCAACAGAACAACCAAATGGCAAATTTTTAAAGAAATAATCGAGAGCAAAACCAGTTGCAGCATCCCATTGGAAACACCCGAACACGTCGAACAGGCAGTAACACCATTGACAGAAACTATCCAAGAAGCATCATGGACAATCACTATACCTGAACCAAGCAACAGACAAACAAAAATAATTCCATCAGACATACTTGAAAAAATTAGAGAAAAAAGAAAAGCGAAAGCAAAATGGCAAAAACATAGAACACGAGAAAACAAAAAATACCTAAACAAACTTGCAAAGGAAATAAAAAACAAAATAAAAGTGCACAATAATAACGAATTCACAAAATTCATAGAGTCACTCTCTGCTCACGAGAACTCCAACTACTCCCTATGGAAAGCCACGAAAAAAAAGAAACCAATAAAACTAGTCCCAGCAATCAGGACGGCAGACAACACATGGGCAAGAAGCAACGAAGAGCAAGCTGAAGAATTTTCCAACCACCTTTGAAACACATTTATACCATATAATATCAACAACAGCAACCCCAAACGTCATACGGACGAGGATGCGTTTACCACTAGTACCTCAACTGACAACCACTATACCATACCTAAAACAACAGCACAAGAAATTAGAAACATAATCGAGAAAACAAAAAACAATAAAGCACCAGGAATCGACCTAATCAATGGTAAAATCTTGAAAAACCTTCCGCCAAAAGCGATAACACTAATGACAATAATATTCAATGCAATACTAAGAATCCAATACTTTCCTAAACTGTGGAAACTAACACAGGACATAATGTTACCTAAATCAGGCAAAGAACCACACCAAACTGCATCTTACAGACCAATATCACTACTTCCTGTGTTTTCCAAAATACTAGAGGAAATAATATGCAACCGCATAAAACCAATAATATAGAAGGAAAAATTAATATCAGATCACCAATTTCGATTCAGAAACATACACTCCACTATAGAGCAAATGCACAGGCTCATTAAAGAAATAATACTAGCATTAGAAAACAAACAATACTGTACAGCCCTCTCTATGGACATAGATAAAGCATTTGACAAAATAAACCACGAAAGCCTACTACAAACAATCAGGAAACAATTTCCGGAGCAAATATACCAATTAATAAAATCTTACTTAAGCAGCAGAACCTTCGTAATAAAAATTAAGGACACATACTCTGAAGTTAAAGACATAAAGGCAGGGGTTCCGCGAGGAAGCGTCTTAGGATCAATACTATACACAAAACATACCAACAACTACCAATAGCAAAATACTGACACTCACGGACGACACAGCTGTACTAGTCAGGCACACTAACCCAGAAACAGCAGTCAAATTACTACAAGAACATACCACAAAAATAGAAAAGTGGCTGCAAGATAAACAAATAAAAGCAAACGCCGATAAATGCAACCATATTACACTCACACTGCGAAAACAGACACCATCAAACATCCTACTGAACGGCACGCACATACCGCAAACAAGGCAAGTCAAATACCTAGGACTAGACCACCTAGAAACACAACTCACATAGAAACAGCATACTAAATCAATAATAGACAAAATACAGATAACAAGGAGACAAATGCATTGGCTAACAAGTCGAAAATCCAAATTAAGCATAGAAAATAAATTAAAAATATACAAAACGATCATAAAACCAATCTGGACGTACGGAATACCACTATGGGGGGCAGCGGCAATGAGCCATATAAACAAAATAGAGACAGTACAAGCTAAAATTCTTAGAACAATAGTAAACGCCCCATGGTACGTTAGAAGCGAAGGTATACGGAAGGACCTGGGAATACCAATGGTCAAAGAGAAAATTAGCAGACACGCAGAAAAATACAAAGAAAGAATAGGAACACAGCCAAACTGGCTAGCTGCGGAAACGATCAACACCTCAAACATGGATAGAAGGCTGAAAGGGATATACCCAGCAGACCTCACAAAGGACACAACCAAACAAACACGAAGATGGTATCCCACTGGGGGTAGCTACCCACATAATAATCTAACAGCTAAAAAATTCTACCAAATGTCCAAACTGGACAAATTGTGAATCTAATCTATAAAATAAAAAAAAACCTGTGATCTGAGTTTAGATCTCAGTTTAGAGTGATACATCTCCTAAAAGGATTAAGAGATTTTTTAACAAATTCCCAAAATAACAGTGAATTTTAGAACAAAGATAATGGAAATACATAAACATCTTGTTAATAACGACGTGGGTATACTGATAGGAACTAATATCTGCAGAATATATGAATGTCTTAAACATAAGGTAATGCTAAAAAACGTTCTCTTTGTCCAACGACCTCTTGATTCCTATACAACCTCTCCTGGTTATCTTGCGCACGCGTAACATTCACGTACCGTTACATGCATTGCCATTCCATACTTTTCGTATCCTTTTTATACTGTTACTTGAATATAGAATTATATAAAAAATACAAGAGCACAAAGATATAGAAAATATAAAAATATAAAAATAAAAGATTACAAAACTGTCAAAATTACAGAAAATCAGATTAAACATTAGTACCTATATTCTACATTCTTTTTGTATTACATATACATTTTTTACATTATAAATGTCGGGTTTACATTAGAATTAGGGTTAGGGGCGTGAAACGAATCTTCATTTGGATTACACATTGTCGTTGTGCAATAGGGAAGACATTGACTAGTGCAACTGCGATTATTATAGAATCGGACAAGTAACCGTGGTAATTAGATACTCGAGAAACTAATGACAATGATCCTAAGTGCAATAACGAATCCGCGGTCAACGGGATAGTAGATGTACGGGTTCACAAAATCTAAGTCGGACTCTTTGTTAATAAAACGCGTAATATTCACTGGTCGTATGGGGTTACTCTTTTCGTCGATGAGATCGCAAGAAAGAATGAATTTCCGTCCCGATGGTGCCACAGAGAAAAACTATGATGGGGTGTGTCTAAGGACACGAGATCATCGGATTCGTCGAGGATAGCCTTCGTTCAGAAAGTAAGGGAAATTGACGTTGCTGCTAATTGGTCAATTTCCATATTGGTGGTTAGAAAAAGATGCTAGCCGCCCTCGAGGGAATGTTGCTAGTTGGAGACGCCGTTCGTTGAAAAATAGGTCTCTCCTATCTTCCCGTAGCTGGGACAAAGACTGTTTGTTTGAAGGACTTTAGTTAACTAAATCCTAAGATTTATAGCGGCTCCTCAGGCTAGCTGAACATGTACTGCGGAGACGCATCGACATCTGGCAATCATCTTACTCGAAGAATAGGGTCTGCGTGTGGCGAGTCAGGGGACAGAAACCGTTGGAATGTTTACTGTCGCGTGCCGCCAAAAATATTTCTTTTAAGGAGAGCTATAGAATTACTCCATACCTTTGTTAGACAAAGCGTTCATCCCGTGATCGCAGCTACGTTCGGCGACTGGCTGTCGCCTCGAGCCCAAGCTCATTATTACAAATCTCGAACAAATACAATCGGATTAAAAGACGACAATTGTTTAATTATGCCTATGATAGAATCTAGATTACGGTGTTAAGGGATTTTCCTGAAGTTCCAAAGGGAATGCACCGATGTTCTTTTATCTCCGACATATATATGAACCAAAATAGAACATATAAGATATATTTTATATAACATGTTTCATGCCCCACTCTTTTCTTAATCATCACATTTTATGTCAGACATTTTCCTTTCACAATTTCCTCAGACTTTTCTTCTGAACCTCTACCAAGCTGCATATCACTTTTTACTTTCCTCTTGTTCCCCCCCCCCCTCGTACTTCTTAACCTCGTTCTTGTCTAACACTTTTACCGACACGCGCATTTCCTTTTGTTGTAAGCTTCCTCTAAGAACGGGTATTTCGAAAACGCTCGTTTATTATTTGTAACATTTTCCTCTCAAGCAAACGGCGATTCGAAAATCGTTTCCCATACAGACTCTGATTCAGTGAATGTAGCTTGTATGTTAATGGCTCTATCTATAACACAATGTTTACATGATACTCAAACAACGTAAAAAATTACATGCTACAACAAAAAATAAGCTGCCATTCGAATCCCCGGTTATATTGGGCATATGTTTATATAAACCATTCTCCTCGTTTTATTGTGGTGAATCGGCTTACGTACTTCCCATATCATCTGAATCACTTTATATGTCTATATAGGATGATTTTTAATATATACATCAACGTCAATGATTTCAATATATACGTAAAAGATTTTGATACAGTTTTTTGATACAGATATACATAAAGTCAATGATTTAAATATATTGTAGTATCGTAGACTATTATAATTAGTTTATTAATAATAAATGGATTAAACAGATGTTAATTAACACACACACACACACACGCTCACGCACACGCTCTCCGTTTCTCTATCGCTGCCGTGGAGATATTGTTCTTGCTGTTGAGAAAGCTAAAGACTGCCCGCAGTCCCGAGATAAAATGGGACGACCGTACGCTGCTGAAGCTTAGCGCCGCCCGCCCTCATCTTCCGGGACGCTAACTTCAATCTACGCATACAGCTGCCTTTAAGACTTTTCAAGATGGAGGCAATCCTCCCGACCTCCTCCATCTCTCTGGTAATTTCAGTTCCAATGTCGGCGGTCGTCATATCGATCGTACCAAGTTTGATTTGCGCCATCGGCTCCAGCGATCCCGAGCCGGTAGTAGTGACGGTGAATGCGGCATTAGTATTGGTATTGGTATTGATATTGCTGTTGATGCCGACGCCCCTCTTCCTTTTTCCAGGAACTTCCACCATCTGTCCGATACCGCCGCCACCGCTCGTCGTCGCAATATCGTAGTAACCATCAGTGCAAGTAGCAACTTGTGCAAGAGAATAAATATGAACCTAGCGCGGAATGTGATGCGAAGAGTAGCGGTGAGTCGAACGAAGCTCACGGTGCTAATTATTAAAGTTAAAGTAGTGTCGACTATAAAAGGCACTCAGCTTATTTATTATTCATATTAACTCTTCCGAATTTTTCTGTCCTGTGGCTCGCCACACGCAGACCCTATTCTTCGAGTAAGATGATTGCCAGATGTCGATGCGTCTCCGCAGTACATGTTCGGCTAGCCTGAGGGCCCGTTATAAATCTTAAGATTTAGCTAACTAAAGTCCTTCAAACAGACAAACAGTCTTTGTCCCAACTACGGGAAAATAGAGGAGACCTATTTTTCAACGAGCGGCGTCTCCCACTAGCAACTTTCCCTCGAGGGCGGCTAGCATCTTTTTCTAACCACCGATATGGAGATTGACCAATTAGCAGCAACGCCAATTTCCCTTACTTTCTGAACGAAGGCTTTTCTCGACGAATCCGATGATCTCGTGTCCTTAGACACACCCCATTATAGTTCTTCTTTGTGGCATCATCGGGACGGAAACTCACTCTCTCGCTTGCGATCTCATCGACGAAAAGGTTGACACCTTACGGTCAGTGAATATCACCAAAGAATCTGACATAGAGTACGTACACCTACCATCCCGTTGGCTGCGTATTTGTTAGTGAACCTAAGATCATTGTCACTAGTGTTGCAAGTGTATGATCATCGTCAGTTTGCGTCAACTCTGTAACCTTTTTGTTTGTGTCAATAAAAGTCACTTCCGTGGTCTAAGAAGATGGATAGCTTCAGTGAAGAATCATTACCTACCCCAAGTCCTCACCGTGATAGCGACTCGAGCCCGGATTCGGATCGTGACTCGACATGTCAATAGGAAAGGATGTACTTACTCTTAATAGGTGTGTACCCCTACGAGGTAAGACTTGGGCGAAGCGCGGTGATGTGTGAAGAAGGTTTCGATTTTAGGAGGTAGAACAGGATATCCTGAGAAGTGGAGTTTTATATTAAATTATATTAAAGTTATATTAATTTTATAATAGTAATATTATTATTATGGCAATAAACATTGTGCAGGTACGATGAAGTTTAGCATTTTTTACCTATTTAACAGCAGATAGTTTATTGTAATTGACTATAGAGTTTATACGATTAATTGTTTACTAATATCGACTAGAGAAGGAGGTTTTTAACTCTCCATATATCTATCAATGTTTATGTGTTTTATTAATTATTACTTGGTTGTAAGCATATATGAAGGAGGTACTTACTTGCTTTTACTAATGTACTTACTTGAGAGGTAAGTCTTGGCTTGCGTAGTGTTTAGGGAACGAGGTTTTTGATATCTAAAAATTGACTTTGAATTATTATTCATGAAGTGGATCTCGCTAGGATATCTATGCTCATTTTAATAATGGACTTCCGTTGATGCATTTCCTAGCAAAAGCGTCTCCCCACGACTGGTCAAAAATACAGTATGCTTGTGCGAATTTCAACAAAATTGCAATGGGTTACAATGGATTACAAAGGGGGAGGGAAGTGCAATGAATTATTACGATAAATTGTAAGGGGTGTGAAGTGGGATGAGGTGATAGGAGAATTGGTGTGAGTGGAATAGTATTAAGTGAATACCAGGGTGTATGTTACATGGCTCCATCAAGCGGCGGTATTAGGCGGGGGGGGGGGGCGGTGTATCGCTCACACCAGTTCCCGGGCCCCTTTCAATCGCAGCCGGGGCGGTCATCGTGGAGGTTTTAGTCGGCTGGAGTCCGGCACTACCACGCCGCTTTTCCCCAGAAGCGACCTGGTGTCCGTGCGGATTTCCTCCACGTTAATAAAAAAAAAAGGGTGTATGTTACAAGGGAGTCGACGTGGATTATGATCGAGTGAGTGAGTTACAATATGTTTGGGTATAATTAAATGGTAATATCTTCGCTGAACAAAAATAAATGGAATAATTGGAGGATCTAATGTTAAATGTGAGAGAAACAAGAAGTGTAATGCTCGATAATCATGGCGTGATGAGTCATAGATGAACAATATCAAAGAATATAAAGCAATAAATTATTGAATTATTGAATTAAAATATGAAGAGGAGTTGGTAAAGTCGAGTATCTATAGAAAATGGAATTACGAATCTCAATTTAAATGATAAAACTTTAAAAGGAAATAAAATTAGAATTGAATTAGAAGAAGCCAGAGTTCAATAAAATATAATAAAGAGTGGTAATATAATGAAGGAGTATTACGTAGAATACTACAT
The DNA here is from genome assembly GCF_051014615.1 of Bombus vancouverensis nearcticus. Lineage (NCBI taxonomy): Eukaryota > Metazoa > Arthropoda > Insecta > Hymenoptera > Apidae > Bombus > Bombus vancouverensis. The sequence goes on along the minus strand of NW_027468937.1, from coordinate 205,255 downwards.
AATATAATTGAACAACTATATAAATATAAAGTTTTAAGAAGAAATTTATTTTCAACCTTAAGTAATTTAAATACAATAGCTTAGGATAAATATGTTTGGAACTATAATGACTCGTCAGATAAAGTCAGTTCATAATGGAAAACAGTGAAAGAATTAGAGAGTGGAATTAGAGAGAAAGGAATTAATAGGAAACAGTAGATAATTTAAAAAGTAATAAATTAATGTATATAACGTATTAGTAAATGTTTAATATGCGTGAGTACGTTGTTGTAGATAATTCGAAAGGACGTTGGTTGTTCGCATTTATTGATGAGTTATTATAGCTTCATAACTACAAATTAATTAATTAATTAATTACAAACTATTAAATTAATGGTTAAGAATGGAAAGATTAAAAACGCCTTTAATAACAATAACTCATCACGCTAAGCCTGTTTATCGTGTTTTGTTTTTGTTTTAGTCGTTATTTATTTTACTTTTAATTGAATAACGAGAATGGTTTTGTATTAATTGACAACGCAACAGTATTTAATATTGGCTTCGAGATGATAATTAATATAATAGATTTAAATGGTGTAAGATTATGAAGTATGATAGAGAATGCAATTGCACACGATGGAACACAATAATATACTAACACTGCCCTTTGGGTGGCTTCGACACGATTAATACCTGCTGGATTGGCACATGAATATTAGTAGATCGATGAATTGAAGAAGGTACATGTGGGTGGTAGCATTGGGGCAAGGTGAGGTTTTCTTGTCACTAGGGTCAACTGTGAGTTGATGGGATAGGGGAAATGCAAATGCAAATGCTTATATGCAATGCAGTGTAGGAAGTAGGGCTCACATAATAATTTGAACGACGTGATGAGACGCGCACGTGTCATACGGTTGCCATATTGGTAAACGGGCCCCTTCTTTAGGGGCTTTATGATACATTAAGGAGTGGTGCCATCTACATGTATGAAGTGAAGTATTATTCAATATGAAATGGTATGTGTCAATCTGGCTAAGTGAGCCACCTGGTGGCAATGGTTAATTAAGAAAGATTAGTAACATGTACCGAGGGACATCTATGCAGTAGGGCTCGATGTATGCTGTTACAGTGGAAACCTCATGTACCTCCGAATTAAAAAGGGTTTACCCTCCGATGAGCAAGAAAAATCATAATTATTGGCGGAGTGAACAGTTGATGAAGTTAAGAAAGGAGGTGATGACGACGAGAAGAAGAGCTAGAGAGCAATGGCGAGAGGAACTGGAGACGCGGCACAGTGGATTTAGGAGTTGCGGAAAAAGAAGAGGCAGATGAGGAAACTGATTCGAACGAACAAGGAGAAGGGTTGAAAGGAGTTCTGTGCCTCGTTGGGCAGGGATCCATAGCGAAGGCCGTACAGGGCTATCATGACGTAGCTTTTCTTAACGAGACCGAGGGGAAATATAAGTAGAACCCACGGGAGTATTAGTGTCAGCGAGGGCTTGATCACGAAGGAAGCGCTACTGGATGCCGGAGCTGAGATGAACCGGAATAAAGCGGTTGGTGTAGATGGCATACCAGGAACGGTGGTAAAAGAAATTGAAGGTTGCAAAATTACGTGTTGAACAGTGTTATCAACTGAGCACGAAGAAATTCGTTTTTCTTGAAAATGAAGCTTTATATGGAAAGATCTTATTCCACATTTTTCTCTTATTTTTGCACGTCAAATAACTTCCCTCTGCTTAATCGGTAACTAACCAAATTTACATGTTTCAAACAGATTTCCAAGATCAATTTTCTCGAAAACAAAGCCTGTTATTCTTTATATCTTTCTTGTTTTTCTTCGTACAAAACTGTTTTTCGTTTGTTCCTATTACTTGACCGGATCTTATGTTTCACATATTCTAACATACTCTATTCATATAAAAATTCGTAGTATAATAATCGTTACTTTCGATATTAAAATCATTATTAAATATTCGTTTAATTAATCTTAAAATTGTGATACAATCATAAAAAGCTATCAAAAGAATGATGTCTAGATTTTACAAGCATGCCACAAAATATATATGTCGGAGATGAAAGGACACCGGGGCCTTCCTTTGGAATTCATCGGAAAACCCTCAATATTTTAGCCTCTATAACTTAACTCGATTACAATTGTTCGAGATTTGTGATAATGAGCTTGGGCTCGAGGCGACAACCAGTCGCCGAACGTAGCAGCGGTCAAGGGATGAACGCTTTGCCTGACAAAAGTATGAGGTAATAGTATAGTTCTCCTTAAAAAGAAATAGTTGTAGCGGTACTCGACAGTAAACATTCCAACGGTTTCTGTCCCGTGGCTCGCCACACGCAGACCCTATTCTCTGGGTGCGACGATTACCAGACGTCGATGCATCTCCACAGTACATGTTCAGCTAGCTTGAGGACCTGTTATAAATCTTAAGATTTAGTTAACTAGTTAAGTTCTTCAAACAGACAAACAGTCTTTATCCTAACAGTCCCTAAATCTCTAACACCTACTGCAGGAAGATACGGGAAATCTGTTTTCCTCAAGGACGACGCTTCCCGCTAGCAACTTTCTCTCGAGGGCGGTTATTATCCTTCTTCAACCATCAACATAGAAATTAACGAATTAACAGCGACGTTCATTTCCCTCACTTTCCTAAGGAAAACTTTCCTTAATGAATCCGATTATCTCGTACCCTTAGTCACACCTCCGCAGCGTCATCGTCACAGAAGGACAGTTCCTCTACGTTCCTTGAGTAGTCATCATCTTAATTTATATCGCGCACTTTGCTCAATCGCCACCTTAACTCATCGTCTATCAGTTGTAACCGAGAATTGCGAATCGTCAAGTGTAATCGCGAGTTCTACGCAAAGTGTCGAAAGAGAGAATTGTTAATAAATATACTGTTTAAATATCTCCGAGTGTTTTCTTTTGGCATCTATTACGCCCTACACACTTCAAATTCACAAGACATGATCCGTTAATTTCGCGATTTCCTGTGTCTTCTACGTGACACTATCTTCCATTATTGTGTGGAAGAGAAATCGGATGATATTAATAACTTAAAAAGAAAGAAACAAAATCAAGAGAACATGGTAGCCGCCAAAAGAATAACAATTGAAAAGTTACAAAAAGTACCAAAGATAAAAAACGAAACAGAGAAAAACGAACGTGTGTTGAACGAACAGGAGAAGAAAAGGTTAAACTGAAATATACCAAACCTTCCAAACAAGATTTGAGATATGCGCTTAACAATGTTAATAATGGTGACGATAACGAGCAGAAGCCAAGGATATTTGCGTATGGATTTTACTGGGATAACAACCCTGATTTAACTCTCCTTCAGCCTAAAGAGTCATCTAACGATTGTGAAGAAAAGCCAAAACTGAGAAATAAGAAATTAAGTGCCGCTGAACGTTGAGAACAGAAAACACAGAAGGAACGTGAAGTTCGTCAAAGAGAAGAAGCGCTCGTCAATAACCAGTTATCAAATTCTGTAGATCAGTTCGACAGATTAGTTTTAGCTATTCCAGACAGTTCAATAGTATGGCTACAGTATACGGCATACCGTCTACAAGCAACAGAAATAGAGAAAGTAAGAGCAGTCGCGACAAGAGCGGTGTAAACGAATAATTTCAGGGAACAGAAGGAAAAATTAAACGTTTGGAAGGCTTAGTTGAATTTAGAATCGAAATTTGGAATTCCTGACTCATTAAATGATGTTTTTCAAGAGGCAGTGAGGTCTAACGACTCACTGAAAATATACAGTCACATGTTGGCTGTTCGTGTCGTGGCTGGCAGGCAGATGGAATTAGAAAAAACAATTAATACCATGATTGGGAAGTTTAAACATATTCCCGAGACATGATTTAATAGTGGAGAAGGATTATTAAAAATCGAGGCACATTATGCAGAGAGCATTGCAATCTTTGCCAGTATCTGAACGTAACAAGTACTTTCTCCAGGGCACCCCCAAAATTTCATTTATGAAGTAAGCACTCTATGAAATTAGAAATATCAACTCGTTTTGGTTATTATTATCGCACAACTTGTCTTCTACATAGTATTTCTTTTCGAAAGCAAATCTTACCATGCAAATAGGCATAATAATTTATTCTGTGAAACTTAATGAAATATTTCGTTTTATTTTAGAATGAACAGTATAAGACAGATCTATCTTCAAAATTCTTCAACAGTCTCTGATTTTTTTGCTTCACAAGCTGCAGGCAACTGATCCTAAACCAGATGGAGGAATCAGCTACATCGGGGCAATAAGCAACGAGGCAACCCACGCGCGACTACATCACGAATCAAGAACATTATATCCAGAGATGAATAAACCATAGACTTATGGTACGATCCATATTTTTATGTCCATAGTCTATGACTACATTTATGAAAAAGTAGACGGTGACCGCGCGGTTTTTGATTTAGCTTCTCAATTTTGGCTACTAACTATTAAAAATTTGTAGTTCGTCCAAAAATTCAAATCGTGTCTCTCTTCAAATTGATCGATGATACACTTCATACAGAGCATCACATAAATGAATCGGTAGAGATCTCGAGTCGAAACAATATAAATCTACATTATTTAATGTCTTCATGATGCAGCATGGATTACCTCAAAAATATGCTTAAGAAGATAGACGCAAAACATAATAACCACGAACGGGAAGTATAAAAACGAAGACTTCTTGGACAAGGGTATCTACCTGGGTACCTACAAAACCAAATTGTACAATTTCAGGCACAATTCAAATGTCGCCGAGACCTCTGAAGAAGTCAATAGCGCGGACGTGGTTGTAACGATCGATTAGCTAAAACTACTGCTGCACAATGGAGCAGTTGCGTCCCAAACGTACTAAAAGATTTTTGATTAGACATATTCCTGTTTTTATCATTACAGAATAATCAATAAAAAGGACGCACTTGAGATCAGAGAAATTGTAAATATGTCAATTTATTATTACTTTTTTCATTTTTATCTGTATCAATATTAATAGTATTTTGCATATGTGGTAGAAAACTTTACATAACTGGACTGTTTTAGGTATTGTGTAATTAAGGTTGTATTTTCAACCAATCGCGGGGAGACGTAATCGCGCGGAAACACATCAGCGGGAGTCGTAAATTCCCGTTACGATTATAATAATCAACGTCGAGAATAGATCGATCTCCTGATTTCCGTTAAGATAATAGAGGTGGTTGAGGTGGTATAGCGCTGCGATTAACAGGATTATAAACTATATATTTTCAACAAATTGATACAACGAACTTACGCCGTTGCGTATGATATATGTCGTAGACGACGATTTGGCGTATGAAGATGCGATACACATGCACAGTATTCTTTGGTAATACAGCAAGGCCCTTACAGTTGAGTTTCTTGTTGTAGTTGACGTAGTAATAGAGGAGACTGATGTTCCGATCTCATGCAATTACGGAGGAAAGCTCGGTGTGGGTGTGTTTTCTTGAACGAAGAAAGCGGATTCGTTCCTCACACTTTTCGTTAATAAGGTGAGAGTAACGATATGTGATGCCTATTGGTTTCAGTCATGTTAATGAGTGGTGAGAGGAGAAGGAAACCTCCTACCAACCTTGCTAGGGGGTGTCATTGTTTACAGGAAAAAACCGGATTTTCCGTTAGATAAATATCCACTTTTTCCGTTAGGTCACTGCCCGCAGTCTCCGTAATTTTTAAGAGCGCCTAATAAGCCTAAGGACCTTTCCAATAACCCTCTATAAACCGAAAACCTTTCTAGGCTTAAAAAGTCCTCCAGGACAAAAGGATTAACTTAAAACATGTGTTAAAATAATGACGTTAAAAAGTTAAAGTTTTATGGTGGGGCCTTAGATTTATTGAGGGCCTGTTTAATGGTGCTTGGGTTTTGACGGTCCGACAATGAAGGACGTCGCACGGATCATCTTGCGCGACGTAACATAGGTTTTGCTCACGTGATGTAATGAAATATGTGTCAAAATGTTTTATTATTTTTAATCATTTTGTACACTGCTTCTCTACATATTCTACAGCCATTTCTTGAACACGAGTCATGTCTTCCTCAGTACCATGCTGCTCTTCAACATTTTTTTTATTATTTATTGATTTAAATTTTTACAATTTGTCCAGTAGGACATTTGGTAAAATATTATAGCGGTATACTAATATAACATGTGGGTGGCTACCCCCAGCGGGGTACCATTATCGTGTTTGTTAGGTTATGTCCTTGTGAGATCGGATGCTTTTTCGATGTCCATAAAGAGTGCCGTGCAGTATTGTTTTGTTTTCAGCACCTGTAAGATTTCATTGACGAGTCTGTGCGTTTGTTCTATTGTGGAGTGTTTGTTTCTGAATCCGAATTGGTGATCCGGTATTAGTTGATTTTTCTCTATTATGGGTTTTATCCGGTCGTAAATTATTTTTTCTAGTATCTTAGAGAACACCGGAAGTAGTGAGATTGGTCGGTAGGATTTGGTTTCGTGTGGGTCCTTGCCTGGTTTGGGTATCATTATAATTTGTGCCAGTTTCCAAGTTTTTGGAAAGTATTGTATTCTTAGTATTGCGTTAACTATTATTGTGATTTGTCTTATTCCTTTTGGCGGAAGGTTTTTTAAGATTTTGTCGTTAATTAGGTCGATTCCTGGTGCTTAATTATTTTTTGTTTTCTCAATTATGTTTCTGATTTCTTGTGCTGTTGCTTTGGGTATGGTGTAGTGATTGTCAGTTGGTGTACTAGTAGTTAGCGCATCCTCGTCCGTATGACTATTGTGGTTGCTGTTGTTGATATTATGTGGTGTGAATGTGTTGCATAGGTGGTTGGAAAATTCTTCAGCTTGCTCTTCGTTGCTTCTTGCCCATTCTTCTGGTTGCTGGTACCAGTTTTATTGTCTTCTTTATTTTTTTTGTGGCTTTCCATAGGGAGTAGTTGTAGTTCTCGTGAGCAGATAATGACTCGATGAACTTTGTGAACTCGTTGTTATTGTGCTCTTTTATTTTGTTTTTTATTTCTTTTGTGAATTTGTTTAGGTGTTTTTTGTTTTCTTTTGTTCTGTGTTTTTGCCATTTTGCTTTCGCTTTTCTTTTTTCTCTAATTTTTTCGAGGATGTCTAGTGGAACTGTTTTTGTTTGTCTGTTGGTTGTTTCAGGTATAGTGGTTGCCCTTGCTGCTTCTTGGATAGTTTCTGCGAATGTTGTTACTGCTTGATCGATGTGTTCAGGTGTTTTCAGTGGGATGTTGCAGCTGATTTTGCTCTCTATTATTTCTTTGAATATTTGCCATTTGGTGGTTTTATTGCATAGCTTCTCTGTGCTGCTGTAAAGTATTGGTTTGTTTCTGTATTCAATTATTATGGGCGTATGGTCGAAGGTAAGCTCGAGGCTGGGTGCTATGTTTAGTTTATTTGCGTTTAGCCCCTTTGTAACTGCAAAGTCTAGCAGGTCAGGTATTTTGCTCAGGTCTGTCGGCCAGTATGTCGGTCTTCCTGTGGATAATATATTGAGGTTATTGTTTCTAATGTATTTTTCCAAGGTTCTACCTCGAGGTGTAGTGATTCTTGATCCCCATAGTGTGTGCTTTGAATTATAGTCTCCCGCTGCAATGTACTTGTCACCTAAGTGTCGAAAGTACTCTTCCCACATTTGCGTTGTAGATTTGTGTCGCGGCGGTACGTATACTGCTGACAACTGCAGTTGGTTGCTGTTAGTCTGTACGGTAACGGTGGTTGCTTGTATATGTTCCTTACTGACCTGACTGTGTAGGTGATGTTTAATGTCGTTTTTTTATTACTACTGCCATCCCTCCGTGTGCTTTCCCTGAAGGATGCTTGGTGTCGCATATGGTGTAGTGCGGTATTTTTTTATAGCTGTTCATTGTGAGGTGTGTTTCTGAAACGAGTAGTATATCGATGTTGTTGCTATACAGGAATGTTTTAGTTTCTAGGGCCCTTTGTTGTAGGCCGTTAGAGTTCCAGGTTGCTATTTTAAGCGTGTCTATTTTTATTTTTTGCTCATCATGTTAGTAAGTAATTGTAACATGTCTATTATCTGCTGTGTTTGCTGTCTGAGGAGTTCGTTTTGTTCGCTTATCATTTTTGTGAGTATTTCGGTGTTTTTTATGGAATGTTTTATTAACTCTTTGATTTCTGTAGCGTCGTTGCTGTGGTTGTTCTATTCTTGATTATCTAGGGGTGACGACCGGTTGACTATTTGCGCGTAGCTTCGGTTTTTGACGGTATTGGTGTTAGTGTGGTTATTGTTCATTACATGCTGTGTATTTGGTGTTGACATAGATTCTGTGTTGTCTTGTTGCGTGTGGAAATTGTTGTGTGTCCTGTTTTGAATCGGCGGGAAGAGTTTGCTTTGTAGTTGTTTTCTGACTACGCAGCCTTTGTAGCTGGCTTGTGTTCACTGTTAGGTGCTTTCCTGCGCATTCGACACACGCCGGGTTTCTGTTGCAGTAGTTTTTTGTGTGTCCGTATTGTTGACACCGCATGCATTGTGGTATATCTTTTTTATGTCTGGGTGGCTCGACTGTGATTATTGTGTTTGAGATTTTTTTAATTTCAAATATTTCTTTGTTGTTGCTTTTCGGTTCTAACTCTATTAGGAATAGCGGTAGTGGTTGCTTAGTGTCAAATCTGGCTAAATTGTTGATCGTTCTTACCTGGTGTCCGATCTTGGCCAATTCCTCGCATATTTTGTTTGTATTTGTTTTGGAGTGTAGACCTCTGATTACTGCTTTGCAGCTCTTGTCGGATTTGGGTTGGTAAGTGTGATACCCAGCGTTTTCTTCCTTTAGCGCTTTAGTTACTTTTCTGTAGGTTTCTGGGGTATTAGTTTGTACTTTTACCTGGTCCAGTTTGAGCTGTTTGATAGTGCAGTTTTCTTTTCCTGCCGTGCTGTTTAGCAGATCAATGAGGGGGTCTATTATTTTTGCGTCTATGTAGATTGGTGGTGGCTTGGGAGTGTGTGTTCTTGGTTTTTCTGTAGGGTCTGTGTCCATCTCTTCTGTCAGTGAGCTGAAGGAGTTTTGTGTAGGAATTTCTTGTAGCCATTGTTGACTTTCTGTTTCTGTGGTCCTCCTATCGTTTGTGTTTGTGTTTATTTTTCTTTTTTTGCTGGGAGTTACAGTTCTCCAACTTTCGTTATGTTGTGGTAGATCCTTGTTAGTATTGCTCTTTACGTCGTCTTCTTGTATTATTTCCATTTCTATTTCTTTTGTATTTGCGCAGTCCTGTACTTCTCTTGTTGTTTTAATCGGTCTCTGTTGGTCTACTGCCCTGCTTATAGTGTATGTTTCTCCTTTGTTTAGTATTCTTATTGATGGTACTTTTTCCATCCTCGATTGGTTCTGTTGCTCTACTCTTGTCGCACAATGTCGGAGACACTATGTTTTACGTACGCATAGCTCAACTTTTTAAAGAGGATCTTTACCTTTCTAGGCGGTAATGCCTGAACAACTGCTCTCTCTAGAACTTTCCTGTAAATACAAATTATTAGAAGATAAATTCTGTATGAAATTAAAAAGACAAAATATAGTTGAAAAAATATTTTTACCTTGCTATATCAGTATCATTAGATTTAACTAGAGAATCAACATAACAAGACCATATATCCACCTGTTTCGGATAAGAACTTAGAATTTGCTCAAACAGAGTTACTGCTCTCTCTTTATTTCTGTAGTGTACATACGTTCAGATGCTGGCAAAGATTGGAATGCTCTCTGCATAATATGCCTCGATTTGTCCCTCAAACCCATTTTTAGCAACCCTTCTCCACAATTAAATCACATCTCGGGAATACAGTTAAATTTTCCAATCATGGTATTAATTGTTTTCTCTAGTTCCATCTGCCTGCTAGCCTCGACATGAACAGTCAACATGTGACTGTATACTTTCAGTGAATCGTTAGACTTCACTGCCTCTTGAAAAACATCATTCAGTGCTTTAGGAAATCCAAATTTAGACTCCAAGTTCAACCAAGCCTTCCAAACGTTTAATTTTTCCTTCTGTTCCCTGAAATTAATCGTTTTCACCGCTCTTCTTGCAACTGCTCTTGCTTTCTCGATTTCTGTTGTTTGTAAATGATATTCCATATACTGTAACCATACTATTGAACTGTCTAGACTAGCTAAAACTAATCTGTCGAACTGATGTACAGAATTTGGTAACTGGTTATTGGCGAGTGCTTCCTCTTTGACGTATTTCACGTTTCTCCTGTCTTTTTTGTTCTCGACGTTCAGCGGCACATAATTTCTTATTTCTCAGATTTGGTTTTTCTTCTACTTCATCTTCACTATCGCAAGATGACTCTTCATCCTGAAGGAGAGTTGAGTCAGCATATTTCAAATCTTCTTCGGAGGCTTTGGTATCTTCCAGTTTAATCTTTTCTTCTCCTGTTTGTTCAACACACATTCTCTTTGAATATTCCTTTTCTAAATCTTTCTCTGGTTTTTCTCTGTTTCGTTTCCCTTTGTTTTTCATGTTTCGTCTTCCCGTAACTTTTCAATTCTTATTTTTTTGGCGAGTGCCACGTACTCTTGATTTTGCTTCTTTCTTTTTAAGTTATTATTATCATCCGATTTCTCTCTCACACAACACTTCTTTTCAAATGCAGATTTTATGACGCTGAGAGACATAATATCGGATTTTTTGAAATTTAATGAGGTGTAACATTTAATTTTAGAATGAATAGTATAAGGTGTTAGATCTGGCAGTAAACTATTTATGTGACGACGTACAGGTATCGCAGCTAAAGTTCCGTTGCCAATACTTTGAAGGAGCATCAGGATAAACCAATTTGTCACCATTAAGATTCTACCACGTAGCAATTTACCGTCAGGAAATTGTATTTGCTTATTTTGTTTGGCACTTATTTTGGCACTTATGCATTATTAACGATAACGTGGTCGATTGGACAAGCTCATGTACGTAATTTTTCCATATAATCGTCCCAGAAATTTTGTCCCCTATTTTTTTATTCTCAGAGTAATGATTCTTAGACACTATACCTAGCAAGTTATTCTGCAATTGAACAACCAACCAATCAGGCGTAATTTTTTCAATCTCTCCAGTAACTCTCTGCCCTAATTTGACAGATGCAATGGGTCTGTTTTTGTAATATGAATTCCTTGAAAGTTCTACTAATTTATTAAAATACAGGATCAATGGATTCAATGCTGCCACTATTCTACTTTTAGGATTAGATGGACCATCGTATATTTTCTTTAGCGGTAATGTTAGTCTTAATTGTTGTTCTTTCCTGTTAATAGAAAATATTTTTGCCAATAAAATTTGGTTTGTGTGCAGTAGATTAAAATTACTAACGTTACTATGGGATACATATCCAAATGGCGTATATTCTGCAACTGGAAAAATAAGTCTTATACCAGTCTTATACCCATATCCTTGATCGTACAGGGTATACAGTCTCCTATTTTCAGTTTTTCAAAATTCCTGTACCTTCCTTGAGTTGCAAAAGTCCTAGTTAAAATTAAATTAGGTACTGTAGCAAATAGAAGAGCTGAAAGTGTATGTCCAGGAACATATTTTGATGCTAGTAGAGCTGCAATCTCCATACAAGGTGACATGTGACCATCTAGTAAAAATCCTGTACTAACAGTTTGTCCTTTATATCTACTGACTCTTAAATATAATCCCTGAGCGGATGATTCTATTATTGTGCCCTCTACTTCTTCACGAATATCGAATGTTGCTTCTTCAACTTTTATGTCTTGATTAGCCACATTTAGAACTACTTTTCCCGAATCTGTGTTCACTGTTTGAATTTTTACCAAAATTGTTTGTCCAGTTGAATAGTTTCAATTTACGTTAGATGTTTCCAGCTCGAGGGCAGTATGTGGAATCCAACCTTTGACATCCCCGAAAAACTTTACCAATATTCCACGCTTATGTATTTGAACGATAGTTGCGTGGTGTTTCGAGTCAATTTTCGCGTCTTGTATGTTTCCTAAAATGGGCAAGTCACTCGTTATTAAAGACCTTTTCAAAGTGAGATATACTTTTTTCGGCCTATATAAACGAACAAGACTCTTGCTTCTACTTCTTTGTCGACTTTCAGCTTTTGTAAGGGACTTAGATCTTCGTCAGATATATGATCTGGTGGAATTTTAACATTAAATTTACCAAGTTGTACATTAACGAAATCATTCAGTTTATCAATATTTGTAATCTTTACATTTACCACGTCGCCAGGTTTAAATGTTATATAGTAAATGACAACGTACATATTTTATAAACTGGCACATACAATCGTTTAGTGTAATGGTCGGGGTATCTACGTGTACTCTCTAAGTCACAAGTTAAGTAATTGCGAAGGCATATTAAGTTGAGTTATAAGTTTCAATTCCAACGAAGTAAGAACCTAATCCTTCTCATTCGCGCAAGCGAGAGAGCGGGAATCAAAGACTAATGTAAAATAATGCCTAGCATAGTGCTAATACCACGTACCATATAGTTGCTGAAACTTTTATGCTTCATACATAGACATAAACATAAATTGTTTCAATATAAATATTAATAATAAATATTAATTGAATGAATATAGATAACAATGACCACTATAGGTTTCATATATGAAGTATTAGACCGAACGAGGTATGAAATATACAAGATATAGTACTCCTTATAACATTTATAATAAAACAATCGTCTGCTCAGATATAATTTTTTCAATTTATAAAAATATGAATTTACACAAACACTCGCACTTTACTTATCATTACTTCCACAACAACGTTCTCTTTCTAAAGTTCAGATTTTCGTAACTGCAGATAAACGTGACACCCACATAGGCACTCATCATTTTTTTGTATTCTACTACAATAGCACTTGCTACAGTTCTGCTCGTAAAGAAATCTGACAGGCGTGTAATAGACAAAAAATCATTTATCAATAAGAGGAAGCAGTCGCGAGCGAGTCAGTTATAATTCGAGTTTCACGAGTTATTAACGGTAATTAACGGAGTTATACGAGTTATCGAGTCATCTGCGAGCAATCATACACTGTTTTTACGAATACGTTTGTACGAGCGTCTCTCGACAGTACTTATATTTGTCGGAGATGAAAGAACACCGGAGCTTTTGGAATTTTGGATAATCCCGCAACATTGTAACCTAGAGTCTACTATAGCTGTAATTAAACAATTGTAGTTGTTCAATCCAATTGTAATTGTTCGAGATTAGTGATAGTAAGCTTTGGCTCGAGGCGACAGTCCGTCGCCTAACGTAATCGCGGTCAAGGGATGAACGCTTTGTCTAACAAAGGTATGGAGTAATTCTATAGCCTTCCTTAAAAGAAATATTTGTGACGGCACGCGACGGTAAACATTCCAACGGTCTCTGTCCTGTAGCTCATCACACGCAGAGCCTATTCTCCGAGTAAGATTATTGCCAGATGTCGATGCGTCTCCGCAGTACATGTTCGGCTAGCCTGAAGGCCCGTTATAAATCTTAAGATTTAGTCAACTAAAGTCCTTCAAACAGACAAACAGTCTTTGTCCCACCTATGGGAAAATAGGGGAGACCTATTTTTCAACGAGCGGCGTCTCCCACTAGCAACTTTCCCTCGAGGGCGGCTAGCATCTTTTTCTAACCACCGATATGGAGATTGACCAATTAGCAGCAACGCCAATTTCCCTTACATTCTAAACGAAGACTTTTCTCGACGAATCCGATGATCTCGTGTCCTTAGACACACCCCATTATAGTTTTCCTCTGTGGCATCATCAGAACGGGAAAGTCATTCTTTCTCGCGATCTCATTGATGAAAGGAGTAACGCTTTACGACCAGTGAATATTACGCGTCCGACTTAGATTTTGTGAGCACGTTCATCTATCATCCCGTGGACCGCGGATTCGTTATTGAACCTAGGATCATTGTCATTAGTTTCTCGAGTACCTAACTACCACGGTTACTTGTCCGGTTCTATAATAATCGTATTTGCACTTGTCAATGTCTTCTCTATTGCATAACGACAACGTGTAACCCAAACGAAGATTCGTTTCACGCCCCTAACCCTAATTCTAATGTAAACCCGACATATATATATATATATTATATATATATTTTATTATATTTTTATATATATATATATATATATATAATTAATTAAAAAGGGGGAAATATAATTCTGTAATATCGTAGAATAGCTTTGATTGAAGATCGGCTGAAATTAGAAAACACCGTGTACGTCGTCTTTTTGTAGTTTGTTTACATCCAAGAGCGCCTAGTAACAGTGACGCGAGAAAAGATATGCAGCGTCAAAACAGAAGTACGGTTTCATATTTCAAGGAGTGGCAATCGAGAGGCCAGAGTATGTGAGCCGAAAAGTGTGTGTGTGTGTGTGTGAGAGAGAGAGAGAGAGAGAGAGAGAGGACGAGAGCAAGAGCGAGCACGACCGAGCAGGAATGCATTGGCGAGGGTCAGAGTTGATCGAGACGTCGAAGCATAGAGTCGTTAGAATTGTCGAGTGTTAGAGTTGCTAGTGAGAGAGAGAGAGAGAGAGAGAGAGAGACAGTTACCAAATATAAAAAATACGAGCGTTGCATTTAGTTTTCCTGTTAATCAAACATCGTTTCTCTGTCTAACTAATATCTGTATTTTCAATCCATTATTAATAAATTATAATTATTCGGACAAAATTACATCTTTAATATATTCCGATATTACAAGTGGGGCTCGTCCGGAATTGAATAAGACAGAGAACGACACGATTTAACGGAGCTATTTGTGCGGGAGTAGAAAAGAATAGAATAAAATGGCAAACGTTGAAGACGAACGATTGTCGGGTGAAGAGGATTTGACGCTGGAAGAGCTGAGGAGTAAGCTCGCACAGATGAATCTGCCTATATCCGGTGCGAGATCAGTGCTGGTTGCCAGGTTGAACAGAGCGTGCAAACCTGGTCGATCTACTCCTAAGGATTCGAAGCGTGGCGAAGAACCAACAAACCAGCGAGATCTAAGAAGCAAGCAGAGAGCCGAACGCAGTCAAGAGGGAGAGGAAGACCTCGAGAAGCTGAGGACGAAAGAGCTGAGAGCGCGTCTCGTTAGCTTGGGGTTGAAGGTAACGGGAAGAAAATCCGAACTACGCGGGCTGCTACAGGCGGCCCTAGAAGGAAACGATGTATCGTCGGAAGAAGACAGCTCCGACGAAAGTGAAGGCGAGGACGATAAACAAGGCGCGCGAGAATACAGGAGAGGCACGCGAGTGGTGTATCAGGACCGCGATGAGTATCACCAGAAGGTATGCGTCGGTTCGATGTTGAGTCTTAAAGACGTAGAAGACTCATTAGAGAAATTCAGCGGGGATGATCTGCTGAGTGTAAATCAGTGGGTGGAAGACTTCGAGGAAATGGCAGAAGTGTGGGGTTGGTCAAACGCCCACATGGTGGCCAATGCTAAGAAATTACTCGCAGGCTCCGCTCAGGCCTTCGTACGACAAGAACGATGCGCGAAGTCCTGGGCAAAGCTAAAAAAGACGTTGAGGAATGAGTTTGAAAATGTAGTAAGCGACCAACAGATACATCACGAGTTATCCCATAGAAAGAAGAAAGCAGATGAGAGTCTGCAACAATATATGTATGTAGCATCGTGGAGAAGGGCCTAAGAAACGTCGAGCTAACTACAGACAATGTCGCGAGAGCCGAGGCGCTGTCGGCTCCATCAATGCATTACCGGGTCCTTCAAGTAAATAGCCTTGCCGAAAAGACCTACGTGACCCTGGCTACGAGCGTCTGCAGAACACGTGTGCCTAGCAAAAGACAATAGAATGCTACAACGGCCAGAGAGTCAGTCGAGAAACAGAGTTTGCGAGTGGCGTTGCCGAGAGAGTGTTGATTGCATTTTGTGAAAGTCGAGTCGTTATCTAATTATTTAGTTGTGCTGTTTTCTGTACGTTTGGTGTGAATAGTTCAGGTTGAACAACAATCGTCTTTCTCTGTCCGATTAACATCTGTATCATCCATTCCTTGTAAATATATTATATCACAATATTACATGTATCACATGTGCGGGATTGCAAAACAAGGAAGGATTGATACGCAATCCTTGATAGACTACATTATTCAAGGCATTCCCGACGAGGTCGCGAACAAGACTGTGCTATATGGAGCCAGGAATATCGAGCAATTAAAAGAGCGTTTCAGGCGCTACGAAGCGATAAAAAGAGATATGGAGATGAGGACGAAATTTGAGGAGCCGAAGAGTAGCAGGGTAAAGCCGGTAGCGAAACTGTCCGAAACCGAGAGGAACAAGGAACCCGGTCGATCTGGAGATGCGAGGAAGGCGCGATGCTACAATTGCGGTGATGCGGAGCACGTATGTGCGGAGTGTCCGAGCAAATCGAGAGGACCTAAATGCTTCAAATGTAGGGAGTACGGACACATCGCATCAAAATGCGACAATTTGGTTCCAGACACAATGATGCAACATTCGCTTATTATTGGCGCAGACTTTTTGGACACTGTTGAAATAAGTATAAAAGGGGGAGAATCTTTTATTAGTAGAATAAAGGACGAAAATCCCGATGAGTGTCCGGAAGTCCTCAAGATAGATGTAGAGACACAGGCGAGTGAGATAGATTTGTCACACGTTAAGGACATGCAACATAGGCTAAAAAGAGATTTGAAGAGAACCAAAGCATTGCTAAGAGACGCTCAAACGATGCTGGAGAGATCGAAAGGTGACTCGACGGGTAAAGCAGCTTTACGACAGCTGAAGAACCAGTTAGAAGATGCAGAATGCGCTAGAGCAGTTGCAGTTAAAGCGAAACAGGCACTGGAGCAAGAACCGAATGAGACGCAGGCTTCGTTGCAGGAAGCACTGCGGCAACGTTCCGAAGCAGAAGATCGTGTTAATGTAGCTAGTCGCGAACGAACTGAGCTACTGTCGCAATTGGAAGAAAATAAAGAAGAGTTGGCAGAAGTTTTGAAGAAGTATCGGGCAGCTGTGCAGCAAGTGTCGGAGGAACGGAGAATAGTGGCAAGACACGTGGTGATTGGCAAAGTGGACCACGAGATGGTGTCCTCGTCAGATCCTTGCGGCCAGCAGGAGGACTTAGCGAACATCACGAGGAGGAAGAATCTGGCTAAACAACAGCAACAGGATGTTGTTGATGATATTTGCGAATTTACTGAGAAGGATAGCGTTGCGGGTGTGAGAGTTGTTTCAAGTTTTCGGATAGACTCGAAGAGAGTCAACGCAAGGCGAACGAAAAGACAAGGGAAGTCGCACGTGCGGAATCCCTCCAATAATATCGATACGAAGATTCGATATACAGAGGATGTGGATGACGAAGACGACGATGGTATTGTCGAGGACACGATGAACGTGAAGACCTTCGAAAAAGGAGGGATCATAGTCTCGGTAGATGGTAAGTTGTTAACGTCTTCCATGTACGAACCGAGCCTACGAAAATGTCACGATGCTGCCACGACGATCAAAGCCCCTGACAAGAGTGAAATGGGTAAACAAACAACGGAGAGGAAGATAGAGGAAGAGTGAAAGAGGAGCAGTAGCATCGAGGACGAACAGGCCGCGGTGTTCCAAGAGGAACGAGATCAGTTGCGTACAGATGCAAAGAGACGGATCGAAGAGATCCAAGCCCGAGACAAGTGGACGTATAACAAGAGACGCAAGAAGGCGACAGCATACAGGACGGGAGATCTAGTGGCGATCGAGAGGACGCAGGGCGGTCCCCGACTAAAGCTGCATCCGAAGTTCCTTAACTAAAAGTAAAGGTCCTGCGAAATGACCGATACGTAGTGCAGCGAGAGCAGCACGATCACGGCAGCCGACCACATGAAGTGGTGGAATGTTAACGATAGTGATGTAAGTGCGAGCAGCGATGATTAGCACATCTGAGGGCAGATGTGATTGTCAGGAAAGGCCGATTGTAATATCGTAGAATAGCTTTGATTGGAGATCGGCTGAAATTAGAAAACACCGTGTACGTCGTCTTTTTGTAGTTTGTTTACATCCAAGAGCGCCTAGTAACAGTGACGCGAGAAAAGATATGCAGCGTCAAAACAGAAGTACGGTTTCATATTTCAAGGAGTGGCAATCGAGAGGCCAGAGTATGTGAGCCGAAAAGTGTGTGTGTGTGTGTGTGAGAGAGAGAGAGAGAGAGAGAGAGAGAGAGAGGACGAGAGCAAGAGCGAGCACGACCGAGCAGGAATGCATTGGCGAGGGTCAGAGTTGATCGAGACGTCGAAGCATAGTGTCGTTAGAATTGAGTTGCGAGTGTTGTCGAGTGTTAGAGTTGTTAGTGAGAGAGAGAGAGAGAGAGAGTTACCAAATAGTTGTCACATTATTTGATGTAAATACGAGCGTTGCATTTAGTTTTCCTGTTAATCAAACATCGTTTCTCTGTCTAACTAATATCTGCATTTTCAATCCATTATTAATAAATTATAATTAATCGGACAAAATTACACCTTTAATATATTCCGATATTACAATTCTAATGTAAACCCGACATATATATATGTAGATATAGTAAATACTCGAACTTCTAATCGGATAAGTTTTACAAATGTTTAGTAGGGTAAGATTTATTTGTGTCGATAGGATTAATGGCGAAAGCTAATTTTTACTCGTTCGGGCGATTAATATAATACGGTTTATGACAAACGCTATCGTATGATGTAGGCGATGGCGATCGAGATTAGAAGGAATGCGTCTCGCAATGTTCGGAAATAAGTGAACTCGAGGGCGAAAAACTCGGTACAGAATCTTCGTGATTTAAGTCTAACTCTTCTCTGCGCCTCTTTTCTTCCCTTGTAACTTCTGCAGCAATTAATCGTTTGTACCAACGTTCGGCTCGCTTCTTGCTAAGGTGACTTTTATCTTCTCGATTCTTTCTTGTTTTTGTCATCCGATATGATCAAGGTGAAATGAATATCACTCTCTGTGAGCGACTTGTGCAATTTCGCAAGCCTTGCCCAAAGACGGGCAATATTTGCCAACGGCAATGGGAGGAGGAATGTGAAAATCGATAAGTGTTTTCGATAATTGAGAACACCGTAACACAGGTTTAACACAGCGAATAATCAGTTAGATTTAACAATTTAGAAAATATATGTCATTCTTGGCAACTAGTGCAGTCGTAAGCGAGAAATGATTATTTTAATTGGCAACTAGGTTCACTGTGGACAATCAGTGTGGCTTCGTAGGCCTCGCCCAAGGATGAGCAATCTGCTAACGATGGGAAGAGGAAAACGAAAAACCATAGATGTTCTCTGCGTTGAAAACACCGTAATCATTGGTTGATACAGCGAACAATTGTAAACGAAATAGATCGAAATTTTATAAAGTTGTTTTATTACAGACAATTTATTAAATCTTGGCCAAGAACGTTTATTTCAATTTTATATCGTGAATTCAAGACGTTCGGATGAAATCTACGCAAATTGTGTGCTTGATAGTTTTATCTGTCAACTATAGCTGCCGACGGGTGCCTTTGTTCAGAGACAACTTTGTTCGACTGCAAGTTAAAAGAGAAGAGGATATACAATTTCAAATTTCCTACCTTGATTAGATGTAAAGTCGATCGGCGGTATGTATGGCTTGGTGATGTGTCGAATTTTGACAATTAACTTTGATTCCGCAGATGAAGTGACAATACGAATGCTTAATTCGAATGAAGATTTTTTGAAACCCTTTTTAATATTCGATTTCGACGGACAGAGTGACGATGTGAATGGTCTGAATTTTAAATAAGGACTCTTCTACTCTATGTTATTCCCGCTTATTTATAATATCCTAATTGTCACGTGATGGATCATCTCTATGGGAATCACAGCATTGCTACGTGACAAATTAGGAATTTTCTAACTGTCTACTTTCGCGGATTGTGCTGAAGTTTCGTCTTCTTGATTATCTTATTTACGCTATTCCTAATTTCTCATATTCTTGAGACACGTAGATGCTACTGAAGTTTCGTCTTCTTAATTTCTCGTATTTCGTTGGGTATTAGGGACATGCAAGGTGCGTGATAAAATGTAGGTATCGTAGTAGCTCGTATTTTGCTAATGTTGCGTCTGCGATGTTTCCCAGAACTTCCTTACTGATGCCAGTGGAACGTGGCAGGCGCGTGCCAACTTGTCCTTGCTGAAGTTACATCTGCGATGTATCTGGTAACTTCCTTGCTGATGCCAGTGAATCGTTCAAGGCGCGTGGCTACTTAGTATTTGCCGAGTCTTCTTATGCGTTAAAATATCATTTTTTTTTTATAATAGTAAGCTTAATATATTTTTTCATGGTTTGTTTCTTACGGCTGGTTTCTATCAATTTCCAGTATTCTTGCGTTACGTTGTATTGATCATTATTTATTCTTTCTTCGTTACGATCTTTCATTTTATAATCATTTATTAAATATTTATTCCTTCGCTGAAAATATGATTTATTTTGTAACGCATAAAGATTACTATATGAACGTGTTGATTATACAAAATGGCCGCCTGTGAATGTTCCTAGTATATAGTAACATTTTATTAATGTGAAATCTATTATTTATCCGTTAATTATTTGTGACTTTATTTTAATAGTTGACGTACAATTGCAGTGGGAATAATATTATTTTGCATTTATTTAATGTGTGTAATTATTACATGTATTCCGATGCGCACGTGTAAGAGCTATCGTAACAATCCAAGATGGCCGCTAGTGAATGTCTCTAGTAAAAGTGTAGTGACGCGTCCTTAATTTGTTTAATATTGAAATAATTATTCGTCCGTCGCTTATTTTCCTCTATTTTAGCGCAGTTAGAATTTTTAAATGACAATAGTATTGTTTGTGTAATCATTATAATGTGTATATATACTATGTGTTATTTTAATATAATAACATGTGGATTGTGTTATTGTTAATTTTTTTATTTTTATAGAGTGTTCGCTTAATTAATTTAATACTAATATGTGCATAGTGTGTTATTTTAATATAATAACATGTGGATTGTGTTATTGTTAAATTTTATAATTTATCAATAGCACTGTTTTATTGTTGTGTTACAAGTGGTTTATTTTTATAGAGTGTTCGCTTAATTAATTTGATAGTAATATGTGCATAGTTTGTTATTACCAGTTCTATTACGTAACATAACCTTATTTCTCCACGCCAGAATTAATATAATTATGCTATATTAACTAAGTACAATATAATAATTTTTTATCTTAATCGCGGTTGTCGTTGATACTCAGTTAATCAGTTTTGATTAATTCATAACCTATTCCTATATTATTGGCTATTTTCTGTTTCTTTGTTATGCGGTTGTCGTTACCTTGTGCGTGTAATTTGCAGCCTTTACACAGAATAGAGGAGCTAATCTTATACATTGCTAGTTAAAATCTTTATTGTTTATAGGTTCTACAATTCTAATCCTTCATCGCCGAGTCCTTTACTTGGAACGGTTACATGGTGCGCGTTTGGTATCTTCTGGTTCTTCGTTACATGTCTAACACTTATCAAGACTACTTTTATTTATCCTAGAATTGTAAGTATATATATATATATATATGTCGGGTTTACATTAGAATTAGGGTTAGGGGCGTGAAGCGAATCTTCGTTTGGATTACACGTCGTCGTTATGCAATAGAGCATTGGCTAGTGCAAGTACGATTACCATAGAACCGGACAAGTAACCGTGGTAATTAGATACTCGAGAAACTAATGACAATGATCCTAGGTTCAACAACGAATCCGCGGACAACGGGACGGTAGTCGTACGCACTCGCAAAAATCTAAGTCGGATTCTGTGTTAATATTCGCTGACCGTAAGGCGTTAATCTTTTTGTCGATGAGACCGCAAGAGAGAATGACTTTCCGTCCCGGTGATACCTCAGAGGAAAACCATGACGGGGTGTGTCTAAGGACACGAGGTCATCGGATTCGTCGGGGATATCCTACGTTCGGAAAGTAAGGGAAATTGACGTTGCTGCTAATTGGCCAATCTCCATATCGGTAGTTAGAAAAGGATGCTAGCCGCCCTTGCGGGAAGGTTGCTAGTGGGAGACGCCGCTCGTTGAAAAATAGGTCTCTCCTGTCTTCTTGTAACTGGGACAAAGACTGTGTATCTGTTGAAGGATTTTAGGTAACTAGATATTAGTGTTTATAACGGTCCTCGGGCTAGCCGATCACGTACTGCGGAGACGCGTCGGCATCTGGTAAACATCCTGCCCGGAGAATAGGATCTGCGTGTGGCGAGCTACGGGACAGAAACCGTTGCAATGTTTACTGTCACGTGTCGCTACAAATCTTTCTTTTAAGGAGAGCTATAGGGTTACTCAATGCCTTTGTTAGATGGAGAGTTCGTCCCGTTAACCGCGGCTACGTTCGGCGACTAATTGTCGCCTTGAGCCCAAGCTCATTGTCACAAGTCTCAAACAAATACAATTGGGTAGAATGACGGCAAATCGTTTAATTACAACTGTAGATTTTAATTACAATGTTTTTATGGATTTTCCCGAGGTTTCAGAGGGAAGGCACCGGTGTCCTCTTATCTCCGACATATATATAAAACACTATATTTTGTAAATATCTATATAGTAAAATAGTCCGTCCACTATCTTGGTCGCTAAGACCGCTTCGCTAACATCGAATTGTTTTGTTATAATGTCGGAATATTTCCTTGGTTTTCCAGTTTCTTGTTGCTGCCTTGACTGTTTCGGTAGTATCTGGTTCAGTATTCCATAAGTATTCACTTAAGATTGGCAGTAGGCCTCTTGTAACTGCGTTGGCTTTAATGTATATCTTCCGATGTGAGTAACGAGCTTCTTATTATTATCAATTTCTATTCCAAGATGGTTTACAACATTCTTCCCCTTTTTAGGTTATGATTGGTTACCTCGGTATTTATTACCTTCGATATCTTCATACCGTCGTATATTATGTTTTGCAAAGTTGGATCCGTAGCCAATTCTCGTGGAGTTCCTGCATGCACATTTCCTTTAAGGATGATTGGTTGCATACAAACCTCGTTAACTTGTAAGATACCTTTTCTTGTTTGCTAAGACCATTCCGTCGGTGTTGAATCGTTTGTTATAATGTCACTAATTTTTAACTTTCCAATTTTCTCACGTCTTCTTGGTCATTCCAGTAGTATCGACTGCGATTCTTCGTACACATTTACTCCAATTTGGTAGCTGGTTTCTCATCACTGCGTTGACCCTTGTATAAACTTCTTCGATGTGAGTAGTAAATTATCGTTGTCACTCACCTAACCTATCTTAGTTATTTCTTAACTCTTCCTGCACTTATTAACTGATTTTATTTCTTCTTATTAAAGACCGCTGTGTCAACGCTGAGTTATTTCGTTATAATGTCATTAACTTTCTTGATTTTTTCGGTTTTATTTTCCATTAGCGAACTGTAAGTTTGTTGTCGAGCATCAATTATTGATTGTTGTGCTTCGTTTAGTTTAATTGAAATATAATTGTAAATTTTTAATAGTATTATTTTCTTCCATATATATTAAGGCAATTGAAGTTAGTTTATTTATTCGTTTCTGCTGACAGTCGTATACTATGTTCTACGGAGTGGGTCAACAGTTTGTTTCTGCGAAATTCCTGCATGTACGTTTTCTTCTACTATGATTAATTGTGCACTAGGTACTTTTAACTTTCACTGCTTTTAATTATTTTATTGAATTAACATATTGTGTATTTAAATGATGGTTAGAACATAATAATATTCCTTTTTCTTTTACGTTTCTACTATCTGCATGATTCGATAAGCACTGTCACACTTCCTTTGAGTTAGGCACAATATTGTTATAAACATTTAGTAATATTATGTTTTGTATTGAAACAATTGAAGTTAATTCTTCCATTTGTTTCAGTTGGCTGTCATACCTTGTGTTCTATGGATATGGACACATAACCTGACTTCGCATATACACTTCCTTCTACGATGAGTAATTGTTCACGAGGTACTTTCCACTTCCACTGTTTCGTAATTATTTTATTGAATGACACATTTTATAATTAATGGTTAGAACGCACATAATAATTTTCTTTTTCCTTTTAGGTTTGTACTATCTGCATGATTCGATAAGCAGTGTCACACTTCCTTTGCTTCAGGCACAATATTGTTATAAACATTTAGTAGTATTATGTTTTGTATCGGAACAATTAAAGTTAATTCCTACATTTGTTTCAGCTGGCTGTCGTAGATTATGTTCTACGGATATGGACACATAACCTGTCTTCGCACATACACTTCCTTCTACGATGAGTAATTGTTCACGAGGTATTTTCCACTTCCACTGTTTTGTAATTATTTTATTGAATTACACATTTTATATTTAAGTAATAGAGCACGCATAGTAATTTTCCTTTTTCCCTTTAGGTTACCACTATCTGCAGTATTCGACAAGCAGTGTTGTTCCATATACTACCGCACTCCGTTGTCTCTTGAAATCGTTCTTGTGGTCTGTTTCGATTGTGTTAGTTTTAACTTGTTCGAGTGTATTGTTTGTTGAATCCCTTTTACTTTAATCTTGACGTTTCGTGTGTAGATTCTGACAATAGTGCCTGGTTTATTGAAGTGTGTTAATATGCCTAGGTGTTTTATATATTTTATATCTAGTTGTATATAAGATATATTTTGTTTATTGTGGTTTTGTATGTCCATATTTGCTGTATATTAAATTGCTTGATATTTCCTGTTTGTTATAAAGGTGTGTATTCCTATCGTTCCATTCCTTTTTCCTTTCCTTTGAATTATTCATAAAGTTATTACGAGATTTGATTAAATTGTCGAATTGTAGGTTATCCTGATTGAATATAGTATTATGTCGTGATTTATTAATTAATTTGCGAGTCACTTTTGGTTAATTGGTTCTTCATAGTTTATCCTTAGTCGAATTATGAAATTATAGGTTATGTTGTACTCTTTATATTTACTATTTCGTTAGAGTACCTATTTTAACTTTATTATCTCTTATTTGCCCTCGTATACTAATTCTCTATATATGACTACATTTAATTAAACTTTTATTTAAACAATTTCCATTTTCGTTGTATCGTGTGTTCGTTTTGGATATTCGAATTGTCGCTCGCGTTATTTGTATATTGCGTTTTTCCGTTTTTCGGTACGGCACGTGCGTAGCGCGGGACGTGACACCCCCCCTCTCGGGGTTCAAATTTCCGAAGGAAATTTGACTGATCGCATCCCTGAGCTCGTTCGGAGCGGATGTAGTGACTGTTGGTAGTTGCTTTACTATAATGGTCGGTGTGATTGATATTCCTTGTAATCCTGATAATATCGAATTCATCAATCGTTGGAACGTGTTGGTGCGTTTTTCAATATATCTGTTCCCTCCAGCGTCTCGCCTGGAAGATGAAATCTGTCTTGATTTTTCTGTATTAGTGCTTCAACGTTTCTTCTTTCTTCTATGTTTAAATGTTCCAGTCGCAACAATTCCATTATTTTGTCGAACCTTGTTTCTTTAGATACTGAAATATTGTTGCACGTAGTATGAGAGAGCGAAGTGGGAATTATAAATTCTTTAATTACCATTGTAGGTATGGTAAATTTGTAATCCCTCAATGTGGTATTAATTACTTTTAGATAACCCCGTCTCTTATGGTTTCTCACAACCGCGTTTCCGAAATAGACTCCCTTAATCTGTTCAATTTTGGGAATAAATCCCTCGTTTGCCTCCGGATTTGCAATATTTATTGTACGTGGTACCGAACTTCGTTTCAGCACAATTATTGTATCGAACGGGATGTAAATACTTCCCCATTTAATATGTTTTTGCTCGTAATGCAGACGAGCTTTGCATCCTGCAAAAATTCGGATCCTAAGATTCCGTTTTGATCGATCAGCAATGATTCATCAAGTACATGAAAAGTAACTGAATGGCCCGCAACCTGTATTATTGTCTGCCCTAGGGTGACCAGATTCTTTGCCGAAATTCCTCGAAATTCAATTGATTCTTGCTCGTTGATGGTTGCTGAATCGGGTAAGGCAGGTTTCTTGATGATATTGATTTCTGATCCGGAGTCTAAAAGTAAATATGTTTTAGTTTTTAAATCTGGGGAGACTATTCGTGCAGTTGGAGTATTTGGGGAATCGTTTGGGTTTATATATTCGTTTCCCTTGCAAGCTACTAAACTTTGTAATATTTGCTTCATGACTTCCATGTATCCAATTACTATTTTCTTCCCTTTCTTCATTTTAGTTTTTATTTTACGCCAAGACGCAAGTTTACTGACACCGATCCAATTATCCAATTGCTTGCCAATAGCATTCAAAATACAAATTTTTGAAAGTACCGCAGCCATGTTAACCCAAAAATATTTTGTATATAGTATAGTGTGATACCATCTATATTTTCCTGGGGGAATCATAAGATCGGCACTACCTACTATGTTACCTACGTCAAATATTAGATGTAGTAACCAATAAAGTATTTTTAATCCAATTATAATCCAATGGCTAGCGTATTTATTCAAGTTTTTATATATATCTTCAACTGGTGATTCCCTATGTTCTCCCTTTTGATGTCTTTGAGCTTGTTGAACTTGCGTTTCTTCAGCTTGAAAATGTTTAGAATCCTTTTCCTTAGTTACCCTTTTTTCTTCTTTATTTACTTTATTCACAACACCTTGATTTTTCTCTACCTTTTCAGGATGAATAGCTTCACTGGAAGTGCTTATTATAATTAAATTATTATTTATTTGTATGGAAGGTTTAGGAATATTTTCGGTAGATTTAGAATTATTCTTTGAATTTTTATTGCAAACCTTTTTGCTTATAGATTCTGTTTTGGATTTAAGGATAGCTATATTTTTATTCTCTATAGTGTGATCTTCCTTGCAATTTAATGATTTGGCTTTGAGTTCGATAAAGTTACCTTCTGATGGTTTTATAGAAGTTTTTGAGTAAGATACACTCGCTATCTCTTTTTCTATTATGGTTGAAATATTCACGAAATTTGTGGAGTCTTGCTTTTGTATCTTTGCCAAGTCGAACGTGGAGAGGCACTTCGCACTTCCCAGCGGGTCCAATATCTCCGTGATATTAGGCAGTGGATAAGCGTTGCCTATCGTCTCGTCGTTCAATTTCCTAGTTTCTGCTTCATTGTTTAACGTGACATTATTCCTTATCACAGCAACGGAATGGTGTTTGCATTGAAAAGTTGATTAGTTGAAATGGTCAGCATCTCTCTTTTGATTTATATCTCTATCGAGGTATTTATTTATGCATCTTTCTTCCCAGGTTATTGCTCTTGCTTCTTTCCTGACATCTTCTTCTATTCCCGGGTTGTTTAGATGTTTCCGCGACGGCGATACAAATCTTCAGTCCTGGCGGTTGTTTCCGATGTAGATATTATTGCATGGTGGATGAGCGTTGTTTCGGTTATAATTATTGGAAAGTGTCGGATGTTGGTATCGAATTCTATTGTTTGCTTGTTTTAGTTCTCGTGTTGCTTTCACGGCTTGGCGGTACGCATCGTCCAAGGATTGGTATCCTGCTATCTTTACTCGTAAATACACCTCGTTTGGGAGCCCCTTAACGAAAGCTTCCCTCGTGTCTCGATCTATCCTATCTTGAAATACGGTGCCGTACTCGTACCTTTCCCCGTTCATTATTGCCAATCTGAGATCTCTGACGCGATTTATGTAGTCCAAAATATCTTCTCCCGGTCGTTGAAACATTGTAGCTAATTCCCCTTTATATTCGTTAACCGTTTTTCCCGGACCGAACATATCTTTTAATTTATTCCCGAAATCGTTTAAACTTATTACTTCTGTGTCTTCTACGGCGAGAAACGCGTGTCCGCGAAGCTTATTCGTTAATAATTTTACTAACTGAGATTCTTGATGCCTAGGAACCATGTTTCGTGCGCGCTCGCATGCTCTTAAAAATCGAAATACCGAGGGTCGATGTCCGTCGAACACTGGTACTGTCTCTATTGCATCTTTTAACTTAATTGGTTGGGGATTAACTTCTATCGGTATTGTCGCTTGGGAAATTATCGGCGATGATACGGGTGTCTTGATTTCCTTTTTTATTTTCAGTGAACGCACATCGTCTTGTAATTTATTCATTTTTGTACTCATGTCGCGAAAATTCGCATCCCATGCTTTAAGTTTTTCCGATAACTTCAAGATCATGTCTTTGTCCAACGATTCTAATTTAGTCGACATTATTTCTTAGGTATAAATTTTATCGACAAGCGTGACAACTTTAGTCCTCTGTGGAGCGTATCGAACCGTTTAAACCAACTTTAATCCTCCGTGAAGCGGATCCCACCGCTGCCACCAAAAATTTAATCTGTTACGTATTTGTTTGTTTAAATCGATCAAATTCTAAATTTAAATTTTACTGAAATTTTTTTTTTGTTTGAGTTTGAATTTAATCGGAAGAGAAATATTGAAATGATATTATTGTGTATGAAATATTGATTTAGATTTCTGATTAATACGTTAGTTGCTGCCACCAGAAATAGTCTAAGGACTATTTCAGAAATTTTCTTTTTATTGTTAAATTTTTTTTTTGCGTTTAATGGGTAGCGTTAACTGACGTTTAATACAACTGGCAAACGAATTCCACTTTTCGGCTAACCTGCTATGTGCAGGGATACTGGCACGGGAGAGGATTAAAGCTGGGTACAATAAATATCTGTCCTCGTTGAACGGATTTTTATTTGAATGTAGAATTGCTTAGGTTATTATATATATATTTTATTAGCTGGATATATATATTTTAGCGTTGCTGGATTGGATAGGAATGTGAGATCTTTCGTTGTTTTATATAAATTTATTTTTACGTTTGACTTCTTCTTCTCCTTTAATTTCGCTGTAGTGGTTCGTCGTTAGAACCGAGGCTCAATTCATTTGCTACGATGGATTCTATTGCCACGATTTTCTCGCCTTTTGAATTTAATAATCGAAGATGATTCTAACGATCCTCTCTGTGCGGGACTTGTGTAAAGTTTAAGCAATGATTCTATCTTCAAAACCGTTCACGGAAATAAAACGAGATCGATGATAGGAAGTTCTAATTCGATTCTCGAGGGAAACGAAATTATCAGAGAAGGAATTTTCAAAATTAATTTTCTTACCTTGAGGAAAAAGTGCTGTCGGGTGCCATTACTTCGCCTGCTCCGGTGATCGTAGGTGTTTTTACTTCTGGGTTTATTACTTGAACTCGAATATAGTTAATTTCCAATTTTTACTTTATTTATTTTATCTAGATACCCGCCTTACAATTTACTAATCTGATTAATACAGTAAATGCTATACGAAATTTCTGAACGAACGTAATAAAAAGCACGATGGTAATGAGTACAAAGAATAATCGTAATAAGAATGATCACAAAGACTAATGCGCAAAGTATAATGAGCGTAATACGAATGATCCGTAATAACAATGAACACAAAATATAATAATGAGCACAATATGGTACGTAAATTATAATGAGCTCTGCTCTATGTTGCTACGCTTATTTATAATGCCATCCCCCACGGGGTGGTGGTCCACTGGGGGTACGCTTCCGTGGGAATCGGGATGTTGCAGTTTGGATTTCTTGAAATCGTACGTGAGAGAATGCGAGTTCCATACTTCGACTTAGTTCCTATCAGTCCTGTGCTTCTGCTGAGCTAGCGTCTAGGAGGCTTGAAGCATTCCATGCTGGTCTAGTCTTTTCCGCGAGAAACTTCTATGTTTTGTACCGTGGGAATTACCCGTGTCTCTTCGGCGCGTGCAAGGGCTGGCGGCTGCAGCATCAAACATCTCGATGTTTGCTCGGGCAACACGCGCAATTCCGCTGCTCTCCCACAACAAGGACCTCCTTCTTCGAGTTATTTTTCGTAAGTTTGGATATTCGCATATTATGGTTGTTTTTGCGATTTTAATGTTTTTTCCTTTTTTGTTGTTTCCCTAGGCTTCGGTGATCGACGTTCGGACAATGTTTGCGGAGGCATTTCCATCAGAGGTTCCTTATTATTATTATTTTTTTCTTTTAAATGTCTTTTGTTTTTATGTATGATATATATATATATATATATAGTATCGTGGACGAAAGGCCTGGGAAATATCGGGCGAACTATGAACAGTGTCGCGATATATATATATATATAGTATCGTGGACGAAAGGCCTGGGAAATATCGGGCGAACTATGAACAGTGTCGCGAGAGCCGAGGCGCCGTCGGGCCCATCAATGTGTCATCGGTCTTTTCAAGTGCATAGTTTCGTGGAAAAGACCTACGTAACCCTGGCTACGAGCGTCTGCGGAATACGTGTGCTGTGGGCCTAGGAAAAGGACAACAGAGTGTTAGTCGAGAAACAGAGTGTGCGAGTCGAGAAACAGAGTGCGAGTCGAGAAACAGAGTGCGAGTCGAGGAGCCGAGTGCGAGTCGAGCGGAGACGGAGTTTGCGAGTGGCGTTGCCGAGAGAGAGTGTGGATTGCGCTGTTTTCTGTACGTTTGGTATGAGTAGTTCAGGTTAATCAACAATCGTCTTTTTCTGTCTGATTAACATCTCTATTGTCCACTCTTTGTAAGCATATTACATCACGATATTACATATATATATATATTTATATATTTTTTAAATGTGATATCTATTTTATGTTTGTTAAATATATGTATATTTAATTTTATATTTCCCCCCTTTTTTTAAATATATATATATATTTTAAATATATATATATATATATTCATTTGTATTTGACAGTGTAGTTGCTCATAGAATCTATTAAAGAAAAATGTTAACAATGTGTTTTCATGATTTGTTTCTCGCGCCTGTTTTCCATTAATCCCTAAGATTCCTGTCGCCATAACGCGTGTTACTGTTCCGATGCGCACGTGTAAATCTAACATGGCTGCTCATAAATATCATTAGTAAAGTTATAGTGGCGGGTCTTTAGTTTTGTTTGATATCGAAGTAATTTTCCGTCTGTCGCACGTTTTTCCTTATTCTACCGCAATTAGAACATTTATTTATTAACATTGTTTAAAGTGACAATAGTATTGTTCGTGTGAATATACATATATATATGTCGGAGAGGAAGTGGGGATAGGGTTGTCGGTGTTTGAGGAGTCTTCATTGAAGGTAGCCATCGTTGCGGTGTAGCGAAGATACGATTTATTGACACAGGTATGAATAACACAGGTTTGACAATCTATCACGGCGGTGAGACGTCCGCGACACTAGTGACAGTGATCTCCGGTTCAATAACGAATCCGCGGCCAACGGGATGACAGATGGGCGTTCTCGCTGAATCTAAGTCTGACTCGTAAAAATAATTGCTGAGCGTAAAGACGTTACTCTTTAGTCGACGGGAGCGCGTCAAAGAATGCCCGTCCCGTCCCGATGATGCCACAGAGGAAAACTATAATGGGGTGTGTCTAACGACACGAGATCATCGGATTCGTCGAGGAAAGCCTTCGTTTAGGAAGTAAGGGAAATTGACGTTGCTGCTAATTGGTCAATCTCCATATCGGTGGTTAGAAAAAGATGCTAGCCGCCCTCGAGGGAAAGTTGCTAGTGGGAGACGCCGCTCGTTGGAAAATATGTCTCCCCTATCTTCCCGTAGTTGGGACAAAGACTGTTTGTCTGTTTGAAGGACTTTAGTTAACTAAACCTTAAGATTTATAACGGGCCCTCGGGCTAGCCGAACATGTACTGCGGAGACGCATCGACATCTGGCAATCATCTTACTCGAAGAATAGGGTCTGCGTGTGGCGAGCCACGGGACAGAAACCGTTGGAATGTTTACTGTCGCGTGTCGCCACGAATATTTCTTTTAAGGAGAGCTATAGAATTACTCCATACCTTTGTTAGGCAAAGCGTTCATCCCTTGACCGCGGCTACGTTGGGCGACAGACTGTCGCCTCGAGCCAAAGCTCACCGTCACTAATCTCGAACAATTACAATCGGATTGAATAACTACAATAGTTTAGTTACAGTTATAGTAGACTTTAGATTGCAATGTTGCGGGGCTATCCGAAGGTTCCGGTGTCCTTTCATCTCCGACATATATATATATTTATGTTGTGTGTCATATTAATATGACTAATGTTTTTTAATTCTTCGATAGCGTTATTTATTGTTTTGAGTAGTTTATTTTATAGTGTGTTCGATAGTATAAAACATACACACACACACATATATATAAATATGTATTCATATGCATATTTCTTCTGGCAGTGTAGTATTCATACGAAATGAAATGTTAATTATTTATTTTATATTAACTTCATTTAATAAGATAGAACACGCACGCGCACACGTATATATGTATATACTTCTGGCAATGTGATTTTCATTTAGATTCTTTAGAGATGTAATGTTGTGTATTTGAGGTTATGTGTCAATTATTTGATTTCATATATACATATATATCTTGTATTGTGACAACATAGTATTAAGGTTTTGTTTCTAGATTATTGTGTGTTTAATGTGTGTTTACATATTTGTGTTTGATGATAGAATTTCTGTACGCAATTCCTCAAGTCGTTGCGGTGTTAATTATTTTGAGCGTTTGGCCCATCGCCAGGTTGTCGCTTAGTCCCAAGTGTTGCGTTGTGTGTTCTATTTCTTTTGTAGATTATTATTAGTGGTTTAGTTTAGAATATGGATTATTTATATATTTATATATAGACATGCACGTTTCGTAATTGTTAGGGAAGTGATACATTTACACTGTACATGAGAGTGTGTGTGTAAGGGTTAGAGGGCGTCAAGGTCTTAGTGGAGACAAAAGACTGTTGCCAGATGTTAGAAGAATCTAGGGTAGTCGGTTGGCGACCAGCGTGCGTGCAAGACGTTCTTCAGAGAGTAATATAGATGTATAACTGTTGTGTGGGAAATATAGTCAATAATTTGTATTCCCAAATCCTCGAATTTCCTAAACAGTAATGTAGTTCTTATTTTATAACTCTTTACCGGAATGTAGGCTAGTTTTAAGTATATATCTTACATTACTATTTGATTTAATGCGCACACATATATATATATTTCTGACAATGTAACCTTTATTTCCTTAATAATACAATATTGTATGTTTCATGTATTCGTTAGACTATTAGTTTTTGACTTCATATATACTTATATTTCATAAATTGATAATATTGTATTTGTTGCATAGTATTGGAAGAACTGTCTCTAATATTTACTAGTTTATTACACGTCTGGCATATATGTTTATACTTATATGTAACTCTCCAAGTTGATTGATTAATATATATATATATATATATATATATATATATATATATATATATATATATGTCGGAGATGATACATATATATATATATATATATATATATATATATATATATATATATATATATGTCGGGTCACGATTCGAATCTTGGGCGCCCGACGACTCTTCATGTGGACTAGCCATCGTTTCACAAAGCCGAGATTTTATTTACACGTATATACAGGTCTATCACTAAGCTTAACAAATAATAAGTACAACTAATAATAAGTCTAACAAACACTAAGCCTAATGAATAATACGATCTACGAATAATTAAATTAAATAATACTATTAGCAATGTTTGAGTTCAAACGAATCCACGGTCACCGGGATAACTCCTTACTAAGCGAAACTAACTTAGACGCAAATGCGATCGTCGAAAATGCTCGATGTATCACTCTCCAAGGCAATCGCAAGAATGCCAGCCTCGTGGAGATTTTTCTCCCTGTACGATTGCATTTTGTTTTCTATACCCGTTTGGAAGCATCGAGAAGGTTCCAAACGCCGTTGCTAGGCACACTCGTTGGAAGCATCGAGAAAGTTCCAAACGCCGTTGCTAGGCAGTTTCTGCCTGGAATTTTGATTACTAATACAATGTATGTCCCATTGCATCGGCACCTCCGAGGCAACATCACACGTGGCTCGGCCCGCTTTCGAGGCCGCATGTCGCCACAACCACATTTCTCGGAAAACACATACAACCACTCCAGACCTCTGTTAGATAAAACATCCATCCCGTGACCGTGGCTACGTTCAGCGACCGATTGTCACCTCGAACCCAATCTCGCTTATTACAAATCTTAAGCAATTACAACTATAATAAAATCTAGGCTAAGGTACTAGAGGATGTTCCCAAAATTTCCAAGGAAAGGCTTCGGCTTTCCTTTCATCTCCGACACGGCCGTCCTGACTATCACACGTCCTCGGGTGTACCTTCGTCAACAAAACAAAAGGGAACAAGATTAGTATCATTGTGATTAGCATTCAAAGTGCCAGTTGCATTCTGCGTGCTTTCAGTCGGGTCGTAATGACATGACGGACCATTCTCGATTTCACACCCAAATGGGTCTCATCCTTCGAATCGCACATACTCTCAAAGTTCGTTACATAACCAGCTTCGTAACACGATCGCTGTCAACACTAGACCGCCTCCAGCCTCGTGACATTGTCACTGTCGGTACTAGACCAGCTCCAGCTTCGTGACATCGTCGCTGTCGGTACTAGACCAGCTCCAAATCCGTGACATTGTCGCTGTCGGTACTAGACCAGCTCCAACCTCGTGATATTGTCGCTGTCGGTACTAAACCGGCTCCCAGCTTCGTGACATCGTCACTTCCAGTGCCTGACCGCACTGAACTCCGTCCCATGGCCGCACCTGGGCTCATATAATTCTACGATCCTCTGGGATCGGGGTACTCACATCGCCATGGTCACTGTTCTCGTCATCACAACAGACATCCAACTCCGCAGGAATGCAACTATCCGGCATTTTCCTTAACCTGTCATGACTGTACTTGTATGACCTTTTCCCATCCAGTGTTTTCAAGGTATATCGGTCTCCTTCCAGGACCTCCGATATCACAAACGGACCCCTGAATTTTGGATCCAATTTTGTCTGGTTCCTTTCTTCATTTTGGCGTAGTACCAAATCACCGGGATTAAACCTAACTACTTTAGCTTTGGTTTTATCGAATCTCTCTTTGTCATACCTAGCACTAGTTTCCATCTCTTTTATTGCCTGTTGTCTTACACTGGAGATATCTATTTCTTTTTCCTCGATGTTATCAGGTAGTAATAAGTCATACGGTCTTGCTGCTCTACCAATCAATAACTCTAAAGGACTCGATTTGGTTACGCGGTTGATGGTGCAATTCAAAGCCAATTGCATCTCCCCGATCGCGTCTTGCCATGAACGCCCGGTCGTTTCTACCGTTGTGAACATATTTTTTAACGTGCTCATAACACGTTCTACTTGCCCATTGGCCCTACTTGCACCGGTCGCGATCAAATGAACTTTGATTTGTTTGCTCGCACAGAATTCTTGAAATTCCCGGCCCGTGAAACATCTACCCTGATCTGCTATTATCCGACAGGGACTACCGAACAAAAACACGGCGGACTTAAGTGCCTTGATAACGCTAAGCGAATCCAATTTGCGTGTGTGATGTAAGTGCACGAATTTCGTAAAGGCATCGATCAGGACGACGACATACTCTTTCGAGTCATTCTTGCCACTCAGCTTGCCCGTTATGTCCATGTGCACCGTATGCCACGGTATGCCGGTCTTAGGTATAGGATGCAGTTCAGCCTGTATTTTACCTGAACTAGCCTTCGAAACTCTACAAGCATGGCAGTTCTCGACAAATTTGCGAACATACTTCGCCATTCCCTCGAACCAATAATACTCATAGAGCTTCTCGAGCGTTTTATCCCATCCTAAGTGCATAATTGACTGATGCACATGGTTGATGACGGACCATCTAAAACCTCTCGGAACAATGGGTAAGCAAAGGGTTCTGCCCTTTCGTTGTATTTTACGGTAAAGTGTACCGGATCGCAGTTCGTAGGTATTCGCGATATCTTCCGCGAGCTCTTCGTTCTGTAATTTATTAACGATTTCGGAGATTTGCGGATCGCGACGTTGTTCCGCTAATAGCCAGTCTTCGGAGATCTCGGCCAGATTAATCTCTTTCTCTGCGACCTTGTCTATCATACGGCGATTCAAGTCTACGGGGTTTCGCGAAAAGAAATCTACGTGGGCCATTCGTTTACCCTCTCGATACATGATGTCAAAATCGAATGTTTGCAAATAAGCCCACCACCTATAAACCCGGTCGTTTAAGTTTACTTTGTTGCTGGAGGCTTTCAAAGAATTACAGTCGGTAACTACTAAGAATTTCCGTCCATGTAAGTAGTGTCGGAAATGCTTGACGGCGCTTACTACTGCTAGTGTCTCCAGTTCGTACGAATGATACCTAGATTCCGCGGGACTGGTCCTTTTACTATAATATTCGATGACTCTGTTTTCCTTTTCGACTCTATGCATTAAAATAGCTCCATATCCCTCCGAACTAGCGTCGGTATGTAGCTCTATGGGATGATTGGGATCAAATATCATTAACACCGGCGCGTCGGTCAGAACGGAAATTATCTGTTGTCTTATCTTTTCGTGCCTGTCAGTCCAAGTCATGTGCTTGTTACTAGAAGTGAGTGCGTACAAGGGTTTCATCACTTGTGAAAATTTAGGAATAAATTTTCGGAAGTAAGAGGCCAAACCTATAAACTGCCTAAGCTGTGTGACGGTCGACGGTGCAGGTAAAGAATTCAAAGCTTGTATTTTTCCCGGGTTTGGACGAACTTCCCCGTTACGAATTACATATCCCAAATAAAGTACCGACGTCTTCAGAAAAGAACATTTAGCGAAATTGAAAGAAAATCCGGCGTTTACGAGAGTGTTTAGTACAGTGTGCAACCTTTCTAGAGCTTGATCTATTGAGTCGGTGATTATTAGAACGTCGTCCAAATAAACAACGACATACGAATAAGCGAGGTCGCCTAAGGCCTTGAAAATGGCTCTCTGGAAAGCGGCTGGTGCATTTTTCAACCCAAACGGCATCGTCACGTATTCGTATTGACCGTCGGGGGTAACGAACGCAGTATATTCCGTCGAGTTAGGGTGAATGGGAATCTGGTGAAATCCGCTAGCCATGTCCAGGCTAATGAAGTATCTCGCACTCTGCAATCTCGCGATTTGGTCAGCAATAAGGGGTAAGGGATACCGATCCGCGACCGTATTTTTATTCAGCGCTCGAAAGTCTACACACAATCTGTCTGAGCCGTCCTTCTTCTTCACGAGTATCATAGGGCTCGCGAACGGCGAATTACTAGGTTTTACAATTTGTGCTTTAATTAATTCGTCTATTCTCTCGCGTACTATTCTTCGCTCTTCCTCGCTAAGCCTGTAAGGGCTTCTCTGCACGGTGACGTTGGGATCAATTAACCGTATTTCCAACTGGCCCGTACTGACGCGAGTACGCGGGAAACCCGTAATGAATGATTCTTTAAATTTTTCGAGAACAGAGATTAATCGATCTTTATAGTTACCGATCACATCAGTGTCAACCTCGTTAATGTTGACCGCATCTTCTGCGACTTTACCACAAGCGTTAACGACATTTGTTTTACAAATAACGAGGCTATTTTGCGTGATATTTACGTCGAATCCCTGGCTCAAAATCTCGCGACCAATCATGATGTCGTATTTTAGGTAATCGTCAGCAAGGACATGAAAAACTATCTCCAATGTAAGACCGTTAATACAAACAGTGGACAAAATCTGAAGTGTACTCTTAATACAAGTATTCCCGATCCCCCGCATCACTACCACATCGGTTATTCTTTTACCCGAAAATTTCGAGGCTAGGAACTCTTTGATTAACGAACACTCGGCCCCAGAATCAAAGTAAAATGGAAACGACTCACCCAGATGGCTTAATCTACCAGCCGGAGCTTCCACTACACAGGAGTCGATCCGGCGTTCGTCAATGGAATCGTAGTTTCTTTTCCGCGATGATGGGCAATTAGGCGCGATATGTCCCTCCTCGTGGCATTTGAAGCAGGTCACCTTCGACGATGCGGCTGGTCGTTTTTCCTTCGGGTTTCGTATATCCTGCTCCTTCCCCGTTTGTGTTTGCAGGCGACACTCCGTTCTCCTATGTCCGTGAGCACCACAGCGGTAGCACTTAATCCGAGGAACTGATAGCCTGCTTCGTTTAACTTCAGGTTCCGTTAGTGAATTTCTTGGCGAAAATGTCGGCTGATCGTTGTAAGGGAGAATCCTCATTTCATCATGAAATTGGTCCTCCGTCCTGATATTATTCGCGAGCGTTAGTCGCCGAAAGCGTCGATCTTGTGAACTCAGTATATAAAGGGCGAGGGCATTGATCACTTCGGGCATCGTTAGATCTTGCAACTTCATCTGCAGCATGGAGCGGAGGCGACTACCGTACGCTCCCGGGGATTCAGTCTCCGACGGTCGTTCTCTGGATATCCTTATTAACGCAGAAGCGGCTGTCTCTCTGCCACCAAAACGCGAAAGAAATTGTTCCTTAAACGTTGGCCAGGTAAGCTTTCCACCGCGCACCATTTGTGAAAGCCAATGCGCAGCAGAACCCCTTAGGGCGCGATTTAGAGCGGAAAGTAACGCACTATCTTGCATCGGGTGGTCTTTCAAAATCAGATCAGCATGAGAGCACCACGCGGATGGATCGGCGCCCGCGCCTTCGTGGTCAAAACGTGGTAACGTTGCATCCTTAGATTCCGTACTCGGCCTTTGCTCCCCCGGTTTGTGCGCAAGCGTCTGAATTAACTCGCGCATAAGGACCATTTGCTCTTGTAGCACTTTAAACGGTTCTAATCCCACTTCTGATGTCGGATCACGATTCGAATTTTGGGCGCCCGACGACTCTTCATGTGGACTAGCCATCGTTTCACAAAGCCGAGATTTTATTTACACGTATATACAGGTCTATCACTAAGCTTAACAAATAATAAGTACAACTAATAATAAGTCTAACAAACACTAAGCCTAATGAATAACACGATCTACGAATAATTAAATTAAATAATACTATTAGCAATGTTTGAGTTCAAACGAATCCACGGTCACCGGGATAACTCCTTACTAAGCGAAACTAACTTAGACGCAAATGCGATCATCGAAAATGCTCGATGTATCACTCTCCAAGGCAATCGCAAGAATGCCAGCCTCGTGGAGATTTTTCTCCCTGTACGATTGCATTTTGTTTTCTATACCCGTTTGGAAGCATCGAGAAGGTTCCAAACGCCGTTGCTAGGCACACTCGTTGGAAGCATCGAGAAAGTTCCAAACGCCGCTGCTAGGCAGTTTCTGCCTGGAGTTTTGATTACTAATACAATGTATGTCCCATTGCATCGGCAACTCCGAGGCAACATCACACGTGGCTCGGCCCGCTCTCGAGGCCGCATGTCGCCACAACCACATTTCTCGGAAAACACATACAACCACTCCAGACCTCCGTTAGATAAAACATCCATCCCGTGACCGTGGCTACGTTCAGCGACCGATTGTCACCTCGAACCCAATCTCGCTTATTACAAATCTTAAGCAATTACAACTATGGAACAACACTGCTTGTCGAATACTGCAGATAGTGGTAACCTAAAGGGAAAAAGGAAAATTAATATGCGTGCTCTATTACTTAAATATAAAATGTGTAATTCAATAAAATAATTACAAAACAGTGGAAGTGGAAAATACCTCGTGAACAATTACTCATCGTAGAAGGAAGTGTATGTGCGAAGACAGGTTATGTGTCCATATCCGTAGAACATAATCTACGACAGCCAGCTGAAACAAATGTAGGAATTAACTTTAATTGTTCCGATACAAAACATAATACTACTAAATGTTTATAACAATATTGTGCCTGAAGCAAAGGAAGTGTGACACTGCTTATCGAATCATGCAGATAGTACAAACCTAAAAGGAAAAAGAAAATTATTATGTGCGTTCTAACCATTAATTATAAAATGTGTCATTCAATAAAATAATTACGAAACAGTGGAAGTGGAAAGTACCTCGTGAACAATTACTCATCGTAGAAGGAAGTGTATATGCGAAGTCAGGTTATGTGTCCATATCCATAGAACACAAGGTATGACAGCCAACTGAAACAAATGGAAGAATTAACTTCAATTGTTTCAATACAAAACATAATATTACTAAATTATACTATAACAATATTGTGCCTAACT
Organism: Bombus vancouverensis nearcticus; assembly: GCF_051014615.1. Classification (NCBI taxonomy): domain Eukaryota; kingdom Metazoa; phylum Arthropoda; class Insecta; order Hymenoptera; family Apidae; genus Bombus; species Bombus vancouverensis. The sequence continues at coordinate 165,237 of NW_027468937.1, read as the reverse complement.
CAAAGGAAGTGTGACAGTGCTTATCGAATCATGCAGATAGTAGAAACGTAAAAGAAAAAGGAATATTATTATGTTCTAACCATCATTTAAATACACAATATGTTAATTCAATAAAATAATTAAAAGCAGTGAAAGTTAAAAGTACCTAGTGCACAATTAATCATAGTAGAAGAAAACGTACATGCAGGAATTTCGCAGAAACAAACTGTTGACCCACTCCGTAGAACATAGTATACGACTGTCAGCAGAAACGAATAAATAAACTAACTTCAATTGCCTTAATATATATGGAAGAAAATAATACTATTAAAAATTTACAATTATATTTCAATTAAACTAAACGAAGCACAACAATCAATAATTGATGCTCGACAACAAACTTACAGTTCGCTAATGGAAAATAAAACCGAAAAAATCAGGAAAGTTAATGACATTATAACGAAATAACTCAGCGTTGACACAGCGGTCTTTAATAAGAAGAAATAAAATCAGTTAATAAGTGCAGGAAGAGTTAAGAAATAACTAAGATAGGTTAGGTGAGTGACAACGATAATTTACTACTCACATCGAAGAAGTTTATACAAGGGTCAACGCAGTGATGAGAAACCAGCTACCAAATTGGAGTAAATGTGTACGAAGAATCGCAGTCGATACTACTGGAATGACCAAGAAGACGTGAGAAAATTGGAAAGTTAAAAATTAGTGACATTATAACAAACGATTCAACACCGACGGAATGGTCTTAGCAAACAAGAAAAGGTATCTTACAAGTTAACGAGGTTTGTATGCAACCAATCATCCTTAAAGGAAATGTGCATGCAGGAACTCCACGAGAATTGGCTACGGATCCAACTTTGCAAAACATAATATACGACGGTATGAAGATATCGAAGGTAATAAATACCGAGGTAACCAATCATAACCTAAAAAGGGGAAGAATGTTGTAAACCATCTTGGAATAGAAATTGATAATAATAAGAAGCTCGTTACTCACATCGGAAGATATACATTAAAGCCAACGCAGTTACAAGAGGCCTACTGCCAATCTTAAGTGAATACTTATGGAATACTGAACCAGATACTACCGAAACAGTCAAGGCAGCAACAAGAAACTGGAAAACCAAGGAAATATTCCGACATTATAACAAAACAATTCGATGTTAGCGAAGCGGTCTTAGCGACCAAGATAGTGGACGGACTATTTTACTATATAAATATTTACAAAATATAGTGTTTTATATATATGTCGGAGATAAGAGGACACCGGTGCCTTCCCTCTGAAACCTCGGGAAAATCCATAAAAACATTGTAATTAAAATCTACAGTTGTAACTAAACGATTTGCCGTCATTCGAACCAATTGTATTTGTTTAAGACTTGTGACAATGAGCTTGGGCTCAAGGCGACAATTAGTCGCCGAACGTGGCCGCGGTCAACGGGACGAACTCTCCATCTAACAAAGGCATTGAGTAATCCTATAGCTCTCCTTAAAAGAAAGATTTGTAGCCGCACGTGGCAGTAAACATTCCAACGGTTTCTGTCCCGTAGCTTGCCACACGCAGATCCTATTCTCCGGGCAGGATGTTTACCAGATGTCGACGCGTCTCCACAGTACGTGATCGGCTAGCCCGAGGACCGTCATAAACACTAATATCTAGTTATCTAAAATCCTTCAACAGATACACAGTCTTTGTCCCAGTTACGGGAAGACAGGAGAGACTTATTTTTCCACGAACGACGTCTCCCACTAGCAACCCTCCCTCAAGGGCAGCTAGCATCCTTTTCTAACTACCGATATGGAGATTGGCCAATTAGCAGCAACGTCAATTTCCCTTACTTTCCGAACGTAGGATGTCCCCGACGAATCCGATGATCTCGTGTCCCTAGTCACACCCCGTCATAGTTTTCCTCTGGGGTATCACCGGGACGGAAAGTCATTCTCTCTTGCGGTCTCATCGACAAAAAAAGGATTAACTCCTTACGGTCAGCGAATATTAACACAGAATTCGACTTAGATTTTTGCCAGTGCGTACGACTACCGTCCCGTTGCCCGCGTATTCGTTATTGAACCTAGGATCATTGTCATTAGTCTCTCGAGTATCTAATTACCACGGTTATTTGTCCGGTTCTATGGTAATCGTATTTGCACTAGCCAATGTCTTCTCTATTGCATAACGATGACGTGTAGTCCAAACGAAGATTCGCTTTACGCCCCTAACCCTAATTCTAATGTAAACCCGACATATATATGTCGGATCAGGATTCGAATTTTGGGCGCGCGACGACTCTTCATGTGGACTAGCCATCGTCTCACAAAGCCGAGATTTTATTTACACGTATATACAGGTCTATCACTAAGCTTAACAAATAATAAGTACAACTAATAATAAGTCTAACAAACACTAAGCCTAATGAATAATACGATCTACGAATAATTAAATTAAATAATACTATTAGCAATGTTTGAGTTCAAACGAATCCACGGTCACCGGGATAACTCCTTACTAAGCGAAACTAACTTAGACGCAAATGCGATCGTCGAAAAAGCTCGATGTATCACTCTCCAAGGCAATCGCAAGAATGCCAGCCTCGTGGAGATTTTTCTCCCTGTACGATTGCATTTTGTTTTCTATACCCGTTTGGAAGCATCGAGAAGGTTCCAAACGCCGTTGCTAGGCACACTCGTTGGAAGCATCGAGAAAGTTCCAAACGCCGTTGCTAGGCAGTTTCTGCCTGGAGTTTTGGTTACTAAATACAATGTATGTCCCATTGCATCGGCACCTCCGAGGCAACATCACACGTGGCTCGGCCCGCTCTCGAGGCCGCATGCCGCCACAACCACATTTCTCGGAAAACACATACAACCACTCCAGACCTCCGTTAGATAAAACATCCATCCCGTGACCGTGGCTACGTTCAGCGACCGATTGTCACCTCGAACCCAATCTCGCTTATTACAAATCTTAAACAATTACAACTATAATAAAATCTAGGCTAAGGTACTAGAGGATGTTCCCAAAATTTCCAAGGAAGGGCTTCGGCTTTCCTTTCATCTCCGACATATATATATATATATATATATATATATATATATATATTAAAAAGGGGGAAATATAAAATTAAAATACATATATTTTACAAACATAAAATAGATATCACATTTAAAAAAAATATATATATATATCATACATAAAAACAAAAGACATTTAAAAGAAAAAAAATAATAATAATAAGGAACCTCTGATGGAAATGCCTCCGCAAACATTGTTCGAGCGTCGATCTCCGAAACCTAGGGTAACAACAAGAAAGGGAAAAACATCAAAATCGCAAAAACAATCATAAGCGTACCCCCAGCGGACCACCACCCCGTGGGGGATGGCATTATAAATACGCAAAGCAACGTAGAGCAGTGCTCATTATTATTATTCCGGTGAACATTCTTATTACGTCCATTGCTCATTATTATTCCGATGAACATTCTTATTACGTCCATTGCTCATTATTATTCTGGTGAACATTCTTATTACGTTCATTGCTCATTATTATTCCGGTGAACATTCTTATTACGTTCATTATTCTTCGTTCATTATTCTTTGCTCATTATTATTCTGGTGAACATTCTTATTACATTATTCTTCGTTCATTATTCTTTGTTCATTATTATTCTGGTAAACATTCTTATTACGCTCATTATTCTTCGCTCATTATTATAGTGATCATTGTTATTACCGTTCATTATTCTTTGTTCATTATTATTGCGATCTTCGTTATTACGGTTCATAATTATTTTGTTCACTCTTTGAGTTCATTGTTACTACGTTCGTTATTGCGCTCATCTTTAGAAATTTTGTATAGTATTTTGCGCTTCGGGGTCTTTAGTTTTTCGGTCAAGAAAAGAGAGCCGCGACTAAGTAAAAAGAAAATTTTATTTTTGAACGCGCATTGTAATTGCGGTATTAATCCAGTTAGTAAATTGTTCTGTCTGTATCGAAATAGATAAATAAAGTAAAAGTTGATAGTAAACTATATTCGAGTTCAAGTAATAAACCCAGCAAAAACTTCGACGACCACTGGAGCAGCTGAGGTAATGGCGCCAGACAGCGCCTACTCCTCAAGGTAAGAAAATTAATTTTGAGAATTTCCTTTTTCTCTGATAATTTCGTTGCCCTCGAGAATCGAATTAGAACTTCCTATCATCGGTCTCGTTTTATTTTCGTGAACAGTTTTGAAGATAGAATCATTGTTTAAACTTTAAACAAAGGAGTTGTCCGCTGTGTCGGCTTGTGCGAACGGTGTTTTCAGCTACTGAAACACCCACTGATCTTCGCATTTCTCCTCCCATTGTTGGCAAAATATTGCCCGTCTTTGGGCAAGGCTAGCGAAATCACACAAATCCCGCACAAAAAGGACTATTAAATACATCGTCGGGGTCAATCGAAAATTAAGAGCAATACCGGCATTGCTAATAATCGATATTCTTGCCATCGTGCATGCGATTGTAAGAGAGAAATAGCAGAACAATTTCCCTTCGGAAATTTAACCAAAGGATCGTTCGCTGTGTTGGCTTGTGCAAACGGTGTTTTCGATTATCAAAAAAACACCCGTCGATCTTCGCATTCCTCCTCCCACTGTTGGTAAAATACTACCCGTCTATGGGCAAGGCTTGCGAAATCACACGAGTCCCACACAGAGAGGATCGTTAGAATCATCCTCGAGTATTAAACTCAAAAGGCAAGAAAATCGTGGTAACAGAATCCATCGTAGTAAATTTTTTTTTTATTTATTTGTTGAAATTACAATCAATTCTCGCGTTGAGAATTTTCAGTAATTTTTCTGGCGTGGCGCAGTGACATGGCTGTTTATTTACAATAAGTTAATACTTATTATAGATAGGTATAATTTATAAGTATTATAAGTAAGTGCATATGCTTAATTTGGATAATTAAATGAATCTAACGTTTAGGTCTAGCGGGTAGTGCCTCTTCAGCCTGCGAATCTGGTCCGTCGTATCGAGTAGTCCAGTGATTAGGGGGTTTCGGTGTTTGTTGACTCTTTTGCTATATCTGTCGCTATATTTTGCTATTTCCTCTTTGACTGTAGGTATCTTGAGGTCGCGATGGATGGTTTCGTTGGTAACATACCAAGGTGCGTCTATTAAGGCTCTTAGCGTTTTCGATTGGAATCGTTGTAGTATTTCGATGTTGGAGTTACTTGCTGTTCCCCATAGTTGGATTCCGTAGGTCCAGACAGATTTTATTACGGTCTTGTAGAGGGTAATTTTATTCTGTATGTTTAGTTTGGAGCGTCGGCCCGTGAGCCAATAGAGTTTTTTTAGTTTGTCCTTTAGTTGCTTCGTTTTATCTGAGATGTGTGTCTTCCACGTTAGTCTCCTGTCCAGGGTCATGCCCAGGTATCGGACTGTGTCCCTGCTAGGAACTGTTGCATTGTTGATGGTGACCTGGGGGCAGGTTTGTTTTCGGAGCGTGAAGGTTACATGTGAGGATTTCTTTTCGTTGACTTTGAAGCCCCATTTGTAAAACCACTTTTCCATGGAGTCGAGACTTCGCTGGAGAGTGGATGAGGCTATTGCCGGGTCTGCGTGGGTAGCTAATAGCACTGTGTCGTCTGCAAATGTCGCTATTGTTATATCGTTTGATATAGGTAGGTCGGCAGTGTAGATGGAGTACAGTAGGGGTCCGAGGACACTACCTTGGGGTATGCCGACTTCTATTGGGAATGTTGCGGAAGTGGCGTCTAGGCATTTAACCATGAATTGTCTATTGGTTAGGTAAGATTTTAGGATGGAGTAGTAGGGGTGAGGTAGGATCTTTTTAAGCTTGTATAGTAGCCCTTCATGCCATACTTTGTTGAATGCCTGTTGGATGTCTAGGAAAACCGCTGAGCAATATTTTTTCTTTTCGAGTGTTTGGCTGATCGTATGAGTTAAGCGGTGGATTTGCTCTACTGTAGAATGATGTTTTCGGAAGCCGAATTGGAGATCTGGGAGTGTTTTCAAGTTCTCTAGGATTGGAAGGAGTCGGTTCGTGAGCATCTTCTCGAATAGTTTGGACAGGGTAGGTAAAAGACTGATTGGGCGATAGGAGCAGGTTTCGTATATCGGTTTACCGGGTTTAGGGATGAGGGTAACCAATGAGATTTTCCAGGCCTTAGGATAGTGTTCCAGGCGAAGGATAGCATTAAAAATCGATGTGATGAGTGCTATCCCTTTTGTGGGAAGTTCCTTGATTGCTTTATTGCCTATTAGGTCGTGTCCTGCTGCTTTCTTGGGGTTTAGGCGACTGATTGTTTCTATAGTCTCTGCAGAGGAGAAGGGTTCGATAGGAGGGGACATTTGGAAGGGGGTGTGCAGGTATTCAGTAACGTCCGCGGCGGCTTTGGGGGAATGGGGTTTGAATACTTTTAACAAGTGTTTAGCAAACAGGTCGGCTTTTTCTATAGGGCTTCGCGCCTATCCACCTTGCGGACGGCGGATAGGTGGGATTATTTGTGGGGGGCGTGTGAGTTTCCTGGAGGCCTTCCATAGTGAGTAGTTGGAGTCGGCTGTGGGGGATAAGCTGGCGAGGTATTTATGGAAACAGTCGTTTTTATAGTTTTTTAAGGTTCTGGATAGCTTTCTAGTTGCGTTGTTTAGTTTGCGTTTGTCATCCGGTGTTCTATGGGTCTGCCATACTCTTCTTAGTCTACGTTTTTCTGCTATTTTTTTTAGTATGTATTGGGGATATTCTTGTTTGCTGTTAAATGGCTTTGTCGGTGTGGAGAGACAGATTGCGTTTATTATGCTCGTGTTTAAGTATCCCGTGGCTGCTTCGATTTCTTCCTTTGTTTTTAGTGGGGTGAAGGCTGAGGTTGAGTGTGTAAAGACTTCTCTGAAGAGCTGCCAGTTGGTGTGTTGGTTGTGAATGGAGCCATTAGGTGTATTCTCGATGATTGTTGAACTGACTGTTGCTATCACGGGAGAATGATCAGAGTAGAGATCAGCCGAGGAGTTGATCTGGACGTGTCTTGATGGGATATTTTTAGTTATGAAGAAGTCGAGAAGGTCGGGTATTTTGTTGGTGTCAGTGGGCCAGTATGTGGGTTCGTATGTGGTGAGGTAGTTGAGGTGTTGTTTGTTATGCTGTTTAAGAGGTCTTTGCCTCTTGCTGTAACCAGTCTGCTGCCCCATTGGATGTGCTTGGCGTTATAGTCTCCTCCAACTATGAATCTATTGCCCAGGGTGTCCAGGAAGTTATCAAAGTCTTCTTTGGCGATGGAGTGACTGGGAGGGCAGTATACTGCTGAGGTGGTGATTGAGCCATGACAGTCTTCTATTGCTACGTTTGTTGCTTGGAGGTAGTCTTTCTGGAATGATGGAAGTTCGTAGTGCTTAATACTTGCTTTGATTATTATTCCGGTGCCACCGTGGGCCTTTCCGCTGGGGTGTTGGGTATGGTAGAATTTGTAACCATTTATTTTCAGGTAGCTCTTGTCGGTGAAGTGGGTTTCCGATACGAGCATTACGTCGATTTGCTGGTGTTTTAAGAAGAGTTCTAGTTCAAGTTTGTGTTGCGCTAGACCGTTGGCGTTCCAGAGTGCTATGCGCCTTGGTTTTATTTTGAGTCGGGGCGTGTTAATTTTTCCACGATGAGTGTTAGTAGCGATAGCAAGTGATTTATTTGCTCTGATTGTTTCTCTATTAGCTTTTCAAGCCTAGAGGAGTTGTCTGTGTTAGGTGGGTTGGGGACACTGTTTTGGGGAAGATTCCTTTGGCTGTTCGGGTTATTTTGGATGCCTTGTACTGCTTGGGCATAGGAGGTTGAGGTGGAGATGAATTTGGTAGGACTGGGTGTTTGGTTGGTTGAGGGGGTTGGGGTAGTCGTGAATTTCGGCGGGCTGGGTGTTTGGTTGGATACCTCTTTTGCTCTGAGCTTAGGGTACCTGTTCGTGTATAGTGTTTTATATGCTGGGCTGCCTTTGTAGTTGGCAGGATGGTCCCCTTGGCAGTGGATGCATTTCGCTGGGGTTTCCGGTGATTTGGCGCACTGGTCAGTGGAGTGAGTGCCTGCGCATTTAACGCAGCGGAAAGTATGGTTGCAGTATTTCTGCGTATGACCGTACCTTTGGCACCTTTTGCATTGCACTATTTCTTTTTTCACGAGCGGTGGTTCGATCTTTATTATCGCGTTCATTAGGCGACTGATGTTGTAGATTTCTTTATTGTTCGGCTTTTGTTTAATGTCTAGGAAGAATAAGGATAACGGGTCTTTCGAGACTCTATGCCTTATATTACTTACGTTGATGACTTCGTGGCCGAGTTTTGAGAGTTCGTATTTGAGTTCGTCTATGTCTGCTGAGTGGTGTATGTTTCGTAGGACCACCCGGAAAGGCCTTTCCTGTTTGAGTTGGTAGGTGTGGAAGTTGGCGTTCAGGGTCCTGAGTGTCTTGGTGAGTTTTCTGTAAGCTTCTGGGTTCGTCGGCAGTATTTTTACTTTATTGTTACTTATCTTAAGGTTATATTCCTCCTTGCAGATATCTCTCTCTAGGGACTTGATCATTGTCTGTATGTCGATGACGTCGTCCACAAATATTGGTGGGGGAGGGGGGATTCTCTGTGAGTATTGGTTTGGTGGCGGTTCTACGATTTCCATGGCGTCGGTTGAGGATTCCAATACGGCGAACCTGTTGTGTGTGTTTATTTGCGTTGTTGTTTCTATTTTCCATTTCTTTGTAGTATTAGCGTCGTTAGTGCGGAGAGTTCTGCTACACTTCTGCCACGGGGGAGGTAGCGCGGGGTACCTGCGAGTCTGCTCCGGAGAGCCTGGTCGCGATTGCTGGGCCATCATCGAGCTAGTTAATTCGGAATGAACAACTAGTCGTGAGGCTATGAGGCCAGTATTCGGGTTGGGGTTAGGTGCGTGGGATTTTCTTCTCCCTAAAGGGTAAGGGACACTTGGCTGTGTTCTCTTTCGACGGTTGGGCGACACGTGTTGTTTTCGGACTACGCTGGGCACTAGAGACACATCTGCACATTTCGGCACTCCACAGCGAACTGATCGTAGTAAATGAATTGAGTTTCGGTTCTAACGGCAAACTATTACAGCGAAATTAAAAGAGAAGAAGAAGTCAAACGTAAAAATAAATTTATATAAACCAACGAAAAATCTCACATTCCTATCCAATCCAGCAACGCTAAAATATATATATATCCGGCTAATAAAATATATATAAAGGTAATAATCTAAGCAATTCTACATTCAAATAAAAATCCGTTCAACGAGGACAAATATTTATTGTTCCCAGCTTTAATCCTCTCCCGTGCCAATATCCCTGCACATAGCAGGTTAGCCGAAAAGTGGAATTCGTTTACCAGTAGCATTAAGCGTCAGTTAACGCTACCCAATAAACAAAAAAAATAATAAAAATAAGATATTTTGAAATAGTCCTTAGACTATTTCTGGTGGCAGCAACTACCGTATTAATTAGAAATCTAAATCAGTATTACATACACAATAATATCATTTCAATTCATTTCCCTTCAGCTTAAATTCAAACTCAACAAAAAAAAATTTTTCAGTAAAATTTAAATTTAAAATTTGTTCGATGTCAATAAACTAATACGTAACACTAGATTTCATCGAAATCGACGAAATCTGCGCGATTTGCGAGCTATTTTGCTTGTTTCGACGCTTAAATGGTAGTGCGTTACATTTGCAGTGTAAAATGGAGTTCAACGAGCGCTTAAACGTCGAAATATCTCCAACGGGAGGGAAATGACAGCTAGTGTCACGTCCCGCGCTCCGCACGCGCCGTAACAAGAACAAGAAAACCATTCTATACAAAACACGCGAATAAGGATTTGAATGCACAAACGAACACACGGCACTACGAAACGAAAGGAAGGATTAACAAAACGAGGGCGATTAACGGATCCAACCAATAAACAAAATACATATACACACAATTCTAAATAAACCAGGAAATAAGAATAACTACAAAAGGGGAAAATAATTGAAACGCCAGGAATATATATATATATAAATATATTTCAATCAATCAATTTGGAGAGTTACATATAAGTATAAACATATATGCCGAACATGTAATAACCTAGTAAATATTAGAGACAGTGCTTCCAATACTATGCAATAAATACAATATTATCAATTTATGAAATATAAGTATACATGAAGTCAAAAACTAATAGTTTAACGAATACATAAAACATACAATATTGTATTATTAAAGAAATGAAGGTTACATTGTCAGAAATATATATATGTGTGCGAATTCTATCAAACCGATAATCTAAGATACATACTTAAAACTAGCCTACATTCCGGTAAAGGATAAATAAATAATTGACATTTCATTTCGTATGAATACTACACTGCCAAGAGAAATATGCATATGAATACGTATATATATATATATATATTTATATTATCGAATACTCTATAAAATAAACTACTCAAAACAATAAATAACGCAATCGAAGAATTACAAAACATTAGCCATATTAAAATGACACACAACATAAATATATATATATATACGTATATTCACACGAACAATACCTTTGTCACTTTAAAGCAATATTAATAAATAAATGTTCTAATTGCGGTAGAATAAGGAAAAACGAGCGGCAGACGGAAAATTACTTCGATATTAAACAAAAGTAAAGATCCGTCACTATAACTTTACTGAGGACATTTACGAGCAGCCATGTTAGATTTACACGCGTATAGCGACAGGAATATTAGGGATTAATGGAAGTCAGTCGCGAGAAATAAATTATGAAAACACATTGTTAACACTTTTCTTTAATAAAATCTGTGCGCAACTACAAATGTAAAAAATATATATATGTCGGAGATGAAAGAACACCGGAGTCTGTAAATGAACAATTGTAGTTATTCAATGCTATTGTAATTGTTCAAGAGTTGTGATAATGAGCTTGGGCTCGAGGCGACAGTCAGTCGCCGAACGTAGCCGCGGTTACGGGATGAACGCTTTGTTTAACAAAGGTATGGAGTAATTCTATAGCTCTCCTTAAAAGAAATATTCGTGGCGACACGCGACAGTAAACATTCCAATGGTTTCTGTCCCGTGGCTCGCCACACGCAGACCCTATTCTTCGAGTAATATGATTGTCAGATGTCGATGCGTCTCCGCAGTACATGTTCGGCTAGCCCGAGGGCCCGTTATAAATCTTAAGGTTTAGTTAACTAAAGTCCTTCAAACAGACAAACAGTCTTTGTCCCAACTACGGGAAGATAGGGGAGACATATTTTTCAACGAGCGGCGTCTCCCACTAGCAACTTTCCCTCGAGGGCGGCTAGCATCTTTTTCTAACCACCGATATGGAGATTGACCAATTAGCAGCAACGCCAATTTCCCTTACTTTCTGAACGAAGGCTTTTCTCGACGAACCCGATGATCTCGTATCCTTAGACACACCCCATTATAGTTTTCCTCTGTGGCATCATCGGGACGGGAAAGGCATTCTCGCTCGCGATCTCATTGATGAAAGGAGTAACTCTTTACGATCAGTGAATATTACGCGTCCGACTTTGATTTTGTGAGTACGTTCATCTATCATCCCGTCGACCGCGGATTCGTTATTGAACCTAGGATCATTGTCATTAGTTTCTCGAGTACCTAACTACCACGGTTACTTGTCCGGTTCTGTAATAATCGTATTTGCACTAGTCAATGTCTTCTCTATTGCATAACGACAACGTGTAACCCAAACGAAGATTCGTTTCACGCCTCTAACCCTAATTCTAATGTAATCCCGACATATATAATAATTCTATATTAAAAAAAATATGAAATTAACATGATATATACATTACTACATAAGTTATATATAAAATATGTATATTATACCCTTGCCTACTGACTGATATGAATTTCTTTTGGTCTCGAATGCGTTAAAAGAGAGCGCAAAGAAGTCGAAATTACTTATTGTAATTAGTAAAACGACCTGAGAGGCAGACAGATACAAGAAAGAAGGAATATTATATTAGCGGCATTTTTGTAGGCATTATATAGGGTTTCGATCGCATAATTAATCAGTATCAACTTACCAGTCTTTAACGGAAGGACAAAAAGAAGAGCAGACGGCACACAGACCACAATCATGATCATTTTCAAGTAGAATCTCAAACTGCCGTACATCTTCGAAAACTTCGTTAGTCGTAAGGGATCAAAGGATGATGTCCGCGCTGCGGAAAATAGATGAGAAGCGGCTGTTTCAACAACCACCGTGTAGGTACTGCACTAGCCAGAAGTATCTGCGACAGAAATCAGAATACACTCGTTTTCGCATGGTTGGATCAATTTCGCGTGGGACTAACCTGATTGAACCTAACGCGGGATAATTGCTCAACTCACGACTTTAACCAGCCCGCTTGATTCTCTGTAAATGCTTGAAATTGACGCTTGGATTCTTTCCAGATTAACTAGCTATGCCCCTCCCTCCCTTTATCTATTTTCTTAGATCGACTTAGACTGCCACAACATATTATTTTTCTTCTTTTCTTTTCTTTTCTTTTGATCTTTTAAAGCCCTAAATCGCTGGCTATTTTGTATACTATATATTTTGTACACTCAATTACTCTGTAAGTCATAAGTACATATGTTTTACAACGTTACTTGTCATATTTCAGTTAAACCCCAGAAAAGCCAGAAATATATTTTCAGCATATTTTAACGCGCCCCTGGCAAAGATCTCAAAAACGAGTTGCGGCACAATTTAAAGCGACAAATAGCATCGCGGGTCTCGTTGTGGTAACACACGGTTCGCCAGTTTTTTTTTCTTTTTTTTTTTTTTGATATCGGTGACTGCCATATTCTCTTGAGTTTCCAAATCGTAAAGAATCTTTCCCCAGGGATGGGTCAACTGTGTATGTCCCCATGCGACGTAACTTGCTTAAGGAACACGAGCCGGTGATATGCAGGCAACGTATAATTGATTATCATTCGCTCTGAAACGCTGAAGTAATGACCAGTGCAGTGGTCCAGTGGTCATATTGAATGCCGCTGGATATATCAGCATTTGGCAACCTAACCCAGAGCAGCAGGAAATATGAAGCCACCGAATACCAATTAACTTCGTAGTTGCACGGTTCACATTCCATCATTTCTGAATATGCGAGGACAGTCCTCTTATTGTGCTTTTAATTCTTTTATTTGTTTCATTTTCAGCAAATATACTGGTTTTTTAAATTAAGCTTCTTTTTATACAGAGTTACAGATTATATTAATTTTATATAGAATATATTTAAGAAAGATATTTAATTTTTTGCTAGTTAAGTATTGATCGATTAAGTTACTGTACCTTCGTTCCGATAAATGCGTGCCATTTCCTCGAATCTAATATCATAGCAAATGCCAATACCTATTTTGCAGCCCTTCACATCGAACGTCGTTAGGGAGTTACCAGGACTGAGTGAATCACTCTCTCGAAAAGTAATCTTATTAGGAATGTCGATGTCGAATAGATGTACCTAATAACATAAAAATGTGGTAGCTAATTCTATTGCTGCAACTTTTGTAATTTAATATCAAAGTTACCAACTCCTAAACTTTAATTATTTTTTATTTAATAACTGACAGCGTTTTTATCACTTTCTTTTATTAAAAAAACTTATCATTTAATAATGTTTAAAAAGGAGAAAAAATAAGTATTTTCGTATGTAAAAAATTTATACAACAACAAACACATTACAACAAGAATGGGCGTTTCCCGTATCATAACGTATTTTATAAACCGTAAATTATAGAATTGGTTATAGTATACGTATGTACATATGTATATTCCTAAATTATTCCTAGATAGAGTCACTTTCTTCACCCCAATATTTTCAACTTCAAAGCCATAAAGGAATATATTACTTACCTTTCGGTGTCTTGCTATCAAAGTTCCATCGGGACCCCAAATAGTACAGGTATTGTACAATTTATCGCCCTCTATTTCAGGCATCGTACCACCAACTACATAGATGTTGTTTTCTTTAGCTGCGTTCGATGAAGCAGTGCTCGTTTCACCATCAGGAATACTCTCGGCGTATTTTGGAAAGTACTCTGCATTGCAATATTTCAATTAATGAAAAATAACTGTCTTTTGTTCCAACCATAAATTAAATTGAAATATTTGTCAGTTTTTTATTTTCTAAATTATCAAAATAACTAAGTTTTATATTTCGACTTAATTAAATATGCAATTACTTAGCTAATAGTATATATAATAAATTGTTTCTACAGGTTCAAAATGAAAAATGAATATTTAGAAATATTTAATTACGACAATGCTATTTGTGTTAGCATCAGTGGCTTGTTACTCAACGACTTTGCTAGTACTTTTTGAAACATAAAGTTAGTTTTCAATTAACACTTATACTAGAGGCGGAATTATAAATGCAAAATAATTGATAATACTAATTTATAAGTACCTAATTATTAGTATCTTAAAAAATATATTTATACAAAAATCACGATAATCATGAAAATGGGGAAATCCTATATTCTCGACTCAATTCACAATTTATTTTGTATATTAATTAGATTCCGCGCTCATCAGTACGTACTCACTGGCGACATCGAGAAAATGTATCGGCAATTCCTCGTACGACCAGAGGATCGGAAATATCAAAGGATATTATGGCGCAGCGCGAGTGGAGAAACAGAAACATATGAGCTTAACACCGTAATACTCTTATCATAGAAATAGAAGCAGTCCTCAATTCCCGCCCGCTAACTTCTATCTCCACCGATCCAAATGATCTCCTAGCCCTCACTCCCGGACATTTCCTCATTGGCGATTCATTAATGTGCTTACGTGATCGAGATTTCAGGGACATTCCATCGAACCGACTCTCCAAATGGCAGCATATCCAACAGCTTAAACAACATTTTTGGAACCGCTGGCATAAGGAGTATTTGAACGAGCTAACCAACCGCAATAAATGGAGCAAGGGTGGACACAGCATCCAAAAGGGCACAATCGTCATCCTCAGAGAGGACAACGTTCCCTCCATGCATTGGCCTCTGGGCCGAGTTATCAAGGTTCATCCAGGCGCCGATGGTGTTGTCACGTAAAATAACAAAATAAAAAAGGAATTTGAGGTAAAAAATAAAAAAAAGAAAACTTTATTTTTTTTCTAACATCAATACACTTTACAATCTACTTCCGAACTCTAGACGTGACTTTCTAAGACTGACTCTTATGATTTTACTTTCGATCGGATCCGATTACTTTCTTTTGTCATCCCTCAACATCCCCACCGTCCATGCATTTGCTAGGCGTCCGCGATCGTTGCCACGTGCTCTTTCTTCTAGAACCTTCGGTGGAAGGACCGTTGGGATGTTGATGGTTCATTAGGCACTTCAGCGATATACATTGTCGCCGAGTGCTTTATCTCTATCGTCAGTCCGTCGGATTTGAAGTATGCCGGTCGTGACATACCCCCCTGGTTAGATTGATCTTGGTCCTCTAAGATCGTAGTAGAATGGAATTATTTAAATGTAGATCAAAGGATATGTTTACGCTTTTTTTTCAGGGATCGCTATGAATTGATTTTCTGCATGTGATGGTACAAAAGTTATTTCGTTAATCTTAAATATAGCAATTTTACAATATTTGTTAGTGTTCGAGAAGCTAATAATTTCAGAGGCGTAATCATGTTGTAGTTTTCGATCGTGAATTGGTTGGGTTTGTTTACAAAGCGTAATTCCTATCCCGTGAATTTAAGGCAACTAATTAAGGGTATTGTTACTAGTGCTAGGGTCAGCATTATCCTGAAAAAAGTACGCTTTCAATCGGTTACCATGTATCTTTTTCTTAGCATTGTCGATAGAAATAATGTAATAAGGAGTTTTCACATCGTTAATCCTGTAGGGTCCTAACCATTCAATGTCCAACTTATCTCTTTTATGGTCGTTGTGAATTAAAACAAAGTCTCCTTTCCTAAACACAGTCTGAGTTTTAACAATCTTTCTTTCTTGGTCTCGCTTGTATCGTTGCTTATTCTGAATAAGTGTTTTGTGAGCTGTTTCCCAATATTTATTCAACTGTTTTTGCCAAAGTAAGTACATATCATCATAGGTAAGTGTGGGAAATTTGGATATTGCGGAAGGTAAGTTAGCTTTTCGCCCAAAGGTCAATTCAAAGGGAGAGAATCCTGTTCCTTCATGTTTCGCGGTGTTGTACCCTAAACAAATGAAATTAAGTACTTCATCCCATTCTTTGTCATTGTCGTGTAATGCAGTACGAATTAAATCTTTAACTGAGGCATGCGTTCTTTCGAGGGATCCGTTACTTTGTGGGTGAAATGAAGTTGTTTTGATGTGTTTGATTTTAAAAGCTTCTTCAAATTTCGTCATTAAATCACTAACAAAATTTTGTCCCTAATCTGTTAGGATCGTTTTTGGTGCCGAAAATATGTAAATATAGTGTTCAATGAGCGCGTTAATTATGGATTCAGTTCGTTGCGTTTTAAGGGGAACTAGTATCAGATATTTCGTAAGTTCATCGTGTATTGAAAGTATGTATTGGTTTCCGCGTTTGGTTTTCGTCATCGGTCCTATGATGTCCATAGCGATTTTGTCGTTAGGGTTAAGTGGCGTGTCTGAGATTTGTGGGGATTCTTTGGGTCTGATACGTGTTAGTTTCTCCTTTTGACATGTGTCGCATGTTTTCACAAAGTTTTCTACTCTTTCTAAAAGTCCGGAAATTTTGAATTTATCCTTGATCCGTTGATACGTTTTCTGTATCCCTAAATGTCCTACGGTGTTGTTATGGTTTTCCTTTATTGCTTGTATTATTTCGTTTTCGTCTAGTTTTAAGATGGGATTAGGTGCATAAGTAATTTTCTTGTACGTGTCGTTAAAATATATTAGCGTGAGTTTAATCTGTGTTTTCTCTAATTCAGTGAAATCGCTATTTCCTATGCCGATTTTTGTTGTATCTTTAAGAATTTTGTAAAGTCTTCTGATCCAAAGTGTCTCGTCGTATTCTCCTAAGTCGTTTCGAGTTAATTGGTAAAATGTTTGGTCATTTGGTTTAATTTCTAAGAGTTTCGGATTCTCGTTGTTGTCTTTCCATGCGTTGAATGAATTAGTGTGATCAATTACTAGGTCGAGGTTAACTACTTCGTCGCGAATTACTGCGTGAACTCTAGATAAAGCGTCTGCAGCTGTGTTATCTTTACCCTTTGTATATTCGATTTCATAGTCATATTCTTCGAGTCTAAGTCTCCAACGAATCAGTCTGCTAGAAGGGTCTTTGCAATTGTGTAGCTACTTAAGAGCTTGGTGGTCGGTTCGAATAATGAAGCGTCGTCCTAACAAATATTGTCTTAATCTTTTCACGGCCCATAAGATGGCTAAGAGTTCCTTTTCTGTCGTGGTATAGTTTCGTTCGGGTGGATTCAGTGTTCTTGAAATGTAACAACAAGGATGACCGTCTTGCGACAGTATTGCTCCTAGTCCTTCGTTACTTGCGTCGGTAGTTAAGGTAAAGGTTTTGTTAAAGTCTGGATAAGCTAATATTGGGAAATTACAGAGTTTGTCTTTTAAAGTATCAAAGCTAATCTGGCGTTTGTCAGTCCAATGGAATGGTGTGTCCTTTTTTGTTAAGTCTGTAAGGCTTTTCGCGATTTTGGAAAAGTTTCGAATAAATTTGCGGTAATAACCTGCTAAACCTAAGAATGATTTCACGTCCGTGGCATTGCGGGGTAATCGAAAGTTTTTTACAGCGTCTAATTTCTTGGGGTTTGGTTTGACTCCTTCGGATGAAACTACATGGCCTAAGTATTCTAATTCCGGTTTTATGAATTCACATTTGTCCGGTTGCAATTTAAGTCCTAATTCTCTGAGTCTCTGAAATACTATCGTGAGGTTTTCGTTATGTTCTTGAATCGTTTTTCCGAATATCACTATGTCATCCAAATAAACAAAGCAGTATTTTCCTACAAGTCCAGCTAAGGCTCTGTCCATTAATCTTTGAAAGGTAGCGGGTGCGTTTTTAAGTCCGAATGGCATTCGATTGAAATGAAAATGCCCTTGCGGTGTCGAAAAAGCGGTATATTTTTTAGATTTCTCGTTCATTGGAATTTGATGGAATCCTGAGGATAAATTAAGTGCCGAAAAGAATTTTGCGTTTCCTAGTTGTGTTAAAATGTCGTCTATATCAGGTAAAGGGTAAGCGTTTTGTTCTGTGAGTTCATTTAGTTTCCTGAAATCGATAACTATCCTCCATTTCTGTTTTCCTGAGGCGTCTAATTTTTTCGGAACTACCCATACCGGAGAGTTATAAGGGGATTCGGATTCTTCTATAATATTTTTCTTCAACATGTCTCCTATTTGTCGCGAAATCTCGTCACGGTGACATTCCGGTGGTCTATACGATCGTGTGTTAATAATTTTGTCTTTGGTTAACGAAATTGTGTGCTGAGTTAAATTAGTACAGGGTAAAAGATCGGTTTCTAAATTAAAGATGTCAATATAATGGAGGATAATCTTTTCGATGGATTCACAGATTGGTTTTTCAATGTGATCTGTTCTCACTAGGCTTTTTAGTTTTGATACGTTGGAAAAGTCATGAGAATTTTGAATATTGCTAGAAATTTCAATGTTTTGCTCACCAGTGTTGATAAAACATACTTTAGTTGGTTTACCTTCCAAATAGATTGTTTGAACTCTGTTTTCTCCAGAAGTCAAATGTATTGGTTTCTGAAATAAAATGGTTTTGTCGTTTAATCGGATTTTGTCATTGGATATTGAATACTTATACTTCTCTAAACATGGTAGCCCAATGATACCGTCTTCGATAATAGGGAAATTGTTCGGTATTATGTGAAAAATGTGATTTTGTCCAAAAATTCGTTTCGTTACGTATTCGTTAGTTTCGTATTTGTCTCGTCTTGTCCATAGAAAATTTTTGTTTAGGCCCTATTTGTATCGCGTTGACAGTTTTGTTACGTTTCACCAGGTTTATCCCTGCTCCTGTGTCGACCAGAAATACTCGCTCTTCGGTTCGGGTTGACAAAGGTATTGCGAGTAATCTTCCCGTGGCGATGTTGACTCGTATGTCTCGTACGGTTCGTTCATCTCCTGGTTCGATGTTGTTTCTTGTATTTCGTCCCATTCCTGGACTGCCTGAATCCTTGCGGGTGGTCGATCGCGCTGGCTCGGTGGTAGAAAATTTTGACACTTGTTGGCAATGTGTCCCAGCTTTCCGCACTTGAAGCACTTCATCTGCGCGCGTTCAGCAGGTGATCTATTTTCTACTTGGTTAAATGTAGCAGGTTTCTGAGCTACTGGCGTGTTAGGCGATCTTGATGGTACATTTGATCGTCTTACCTGCATATGCTGGTTGTCGGGGCGATTACTAACCGAAGGTAAGCGATTACATGACCAATTATGTTGTCGTTCTTCTCGCAAGTAGCGTTCTACATCGGCTGCCTTTTTTTCAGCTTCCGGAAGATGCAAGGGTTCACTGCTTAATAGTATTCGCTCTATGTCGCGTCTGAGTCCCTTTAGGTACACACGAACAGTCTTCTTCGTGATTTCTTCAGTCATAATTTTACGTGTTAGTGGTTGTGGGTACTCATTGGTTACTGCGTACAGCAAACGGTTGAGTATTCTTCTAAACCGAATATTAAAACTTTGCACTGATTCCTCGCGTCCCTGTCTCAACTCTCGTAATTGTTCTTGGTACTCATCCGAAGTCACTTATGCTGCTAAGTTATTTCTCAGTGCGTCGTACAGATCACTGTAACACTCAATAGGAATGTTGCGAATACTTTGGGCTGCTTTCCCCACGATTTTTTTCCACTTTTATTGCTTTTAGCAATAGATCTTGCTCCATACAGCGATCCTTCATACTTCTCACTTCTTTGATGAAGTCTTCAACTCCTACATCATCATCTCCGTTGAGCGTTGGGATGTAGCGTATTGCATCCTTAGCTCGTAGAGTGGGAGGAGCGGGCGGAAAATAGCCTCTTTCTTCCACCTCGGGTTGTTCGATGTCGAGGTGGACAGGTGGGGTGTCTGGAGCTGCTAACCCTGACAGTTTGCGTGCTTTTGCCATATTCACGGTGCGATTGATTGCTGTCGACGCACTTTCATTGTCTTCGGTGATAATGGAAGCAAATTCATCGGTCGTAGGGGATCCGAACCCAGTCCGTAGCGCTGCGACGGTTTTTCCCAGATTCTCGATTTCTGCTGCCCTGTGTCTGTTCTCTTCGTCATTTTGCATAGACAAACGTAACATTTCCTCTCGTAAAAGGGCAATGTTCTCGTTCTGTTTTTGAATACTGTCCCATATTGCTCGCAACATTGGGTCAGTTGAGGTTGAAGTTTGAGATTCGTTTGCCTTAGACATTATTGCGCTGATTTATAATTTTCAGACGAAGACGAGTCTTGCCTACTGAAGTGAAATTTTCTTTCACGGTAACGTACAAAGGAATTCAGTTTACCTTTTATTGTTACTTCACTTGGTTCGCGATAGTTACTTTGTTGTTGCGGATGACCGTAGTCCCAAATAATTCGATCTTCCGTAGATAATGAATGTCTTTTGGTTTCCGAACAAACACTTTTCACTATCCTGGCAGGATCGCCAAAATGTCACGTAAAATAACAAAATAAAAAAGGAATTTGAGGTAAAAAAATAAAAAAAGAAAACTTTATTTTTTTTCTAACATCAATACACTTTACAATCTACTTCCGAACTCTAGGCGTGACTTTCTAAGACTGACTCTTATGATTTTACTTTCGATCGGATTCGATTACTTTCTTTTGTCATCCCTCAACATCCCCACCGTCCATGCATTTGTTAGGCGTCCGCGATCGTTGCCACGTGCTCTTTCTTCTAGAACCTTCGGTGGAAGGACCGTTGGGATGTTGATGGTTCATTAGGCACTTCAGCGATATACATTGTCGCCGAGTGCCGCCACATCTTTATCTCTATCGTCAGTCCGTCGGATTTGAAGTATAACGGTCGTGACATGCTCTTCGGGCCACACGTTTTATGATACAAGACCAGCAAAATGATCAATGTGTAATTTTACATATCTTACATTTTTTCCAAATGAAATATTGTTTTTATTAAACGTTTAAAACCTCAGGCAACATTTATTTCATCTGATTTCAGTTTTACAAATATATATCTATAATACATATCTGTATAAATTACGGTCTGGTTATATCAAACAGGGACCGACACTCGCTAGGGAAAACTGCCCAAAAATTGAATCGTAAAAACCAATATGAAAGACAACAAATTTCTCGTTCTGCGGAACAAATAGAAATGAGCAGAGTATCTTTATCTTTATCTAAGACATTCAAAGCGTATCACGCATACGCTAAACCTGAAGAAAACTTTCTTGTCTTCCATGTTCATTTTTCCCTTTCCATTTCCGAACGGTTTCTTCTATATTTATTTATATGTTCGTGATTGATGCTATTGACAATATACAACTAAGGGGAAATACGAATAGTAATAGATAGATGTATAATTCATTATGCAATTTTATAGAATTAAATCTTATTTATCTTCAGATATAAAAACTATATTTACCAGCTGAAACACTAACGCATATGCAGTATAATATAATCTACTTAACAATCTCGTTTTAGTTATAATATGTGATTAATTCTTTTGCTATTTCCCTATAAACAGTTTCATGTGCATACAATATTTTTTTATAGTATTCTAATATATTGTTAGATATTGTAAAGAAAGTAAAATACAGTTATTGAAGTTTGGGAACATTCAATGTTAACCTTGCTTCAAAAAATAATCTTTCGAATGAATGGGGAATAGATTTTTAGTATTATAGTTGGTATAATGTCATCATTGTTTACAATGTGTTAGAGTTAAAGAAATGAGACAAATTAATATTTCAGAAGCAAATTCAATATTTAAATGATGTTATTTTAAAATGGCAGATGATATGAATGTTCTTTTTATACGAGGAAATGGAAACGTATGTATGGTAATGGAAACGTAATGGTTTTAACATTATTTTAGTACAAGATTTTAGCATAATAGTAATTAACAGTATCCACTACCTTTTAGTCAATTTTTGAAAAATGACATATATGATAATTTGCAATAGTTTGATAATAAAATACTTGTATCAATATTAATAACGTATAATTTGCTATCTCAAAAGGATACAGACACAGCCAATGATAATGTTTGGGATGATGGTGCATTAATAGAAGCATATGATAAAGCAATAAATTTAGCAAAAGAAGAAGTTATCAAGCGAATGGGAATGGATGTTGGAAATTCTCAACCGAAAGAAAACCTACAAAATCTTAAGCAGCCTAAACACGCAAGTAAATTACACAAGGTTGTGATTTTGATAGAATATTACAAATTTGATACAGAATATTATTAAATATATTGATTAAGAAGCAAATTATTTTATTTTGCTATTTACTTATATTTATTTGTATACACATCTTTTCTCTATAGAAATGGATCATAGGAGCACCTTATCGTGCAATATACTCAGAGGATGGAGAAATTTATGAAGCTATAATATCAAAAATGTACGAAAACAATGGCACGTGTTGAAGTGGTTACCACTTCTAAGAAAACTCTACATCTGGTCTTTTTTAGTTTTCTCAAGCACTGAAGCCATCGACAGCGTGTAGACAAAAGACCGCGACGAAGTCAGGCCATAAACAGTAGACAGGCGACGTTGGCTTCGGGATTTTTCAGTTATTAGGTAACACAGCTAGCGTGCGGATCTGGTACGTATATATACATATATATATATGTCGGGTTATCATTAGGATTTAAGGCGCGTAACGATTCTTCGTTTGAATTAGCCATTGTTTTACAAAACAGAGAATATATTTACACGAATAAACAAGGTTTTACAAATATTATGAATAATGAATTTTGTAAATGATATGATTGATTAACAAATGATAAATTAAATTATTAATTAGATTAAAGAATAATAAGTTTTATCGAACAATAAAAGAAACGAATAATATATCTTACGATTTACTAATTTAACGAATAATGAAAATTAACGATTGATAAATTTACAAATATTGAATTTAATTTACGCTATAAACTATGATCCGGGGTTCAAACGAATCCACGGTCAACGGGAAAACTTTAAACAATTTTATAACACAAAAAAATACGTTTGCCGAATCACTCGGAAAAATTACTCGATGTATCACTTTCCAAGGCGATCACACGAATGCCTCTCTGATTCAAATCTTTTTCGTAATCCGACTGCATTTGTTTGTTATATTCTCGCTGGAAACATCGAGAAGGTTCCAATCGTTGTTGCTAGGCAATATCTGTCAGAAGTTTGTTATATACTCCTTGGAAACATCGAGAAAGATCCAAACGCCGTTGCTAGGCAGTTTCTGTCTGGAGATTGATTCCTAATACAACGTGTGTCCCATTATATCGACATCTCTAAAGTACAATTCTATGTGATTTCTAGGGAGAACAATACAACCGATCCACACCTTCGTCAGGCAAAACGTTTATCCCGTGACCGTGGCTACGTTCAGCGACCAGTTGTCACCTCGAACCCACTTTCGCTTTTCACAAATGTCAAACAATTACAGATGACAATTACTTAATTACAGTTATGATAAAATCTAGGCTAAAGCATTAAAAGGCTTCCTCAAAATTGCATAGGGAAGGCTCCGGTTTTCATTTCATCTCCGACATATATATATATATAATATCGTGATGTAATACTGTTTACAAAGGAATGGACAATAGAGATGTTAATCAGACAGAAAAAGACGACTGTTGATTAACCTGAACTATTCATACCAAACTTACAGAAAACAGCGCAACTAAATAACTCGATAACGACTCGACTTTTACCAAACGCAATCAACACTCTCTCGGCAACGCCACTCGCAAACTCCGTCTCCACTCAACTCGCACTCGGCTCCTCGACTGACTCTCTGGCCGTTGTCGCCTTCTATTGTCTTTTCTAGGCACACGTGTTCTGCAGACGCTCGTAGCCAGGGTCACGTAGGTCTTTTCTACGAAACTATGCACTTGAAAAGACCGATGACACATTGATGGGCCCGACGGCGCCTCGGCTCTCGCGACATTGTTCATAGTTCGCCCGATATTTCTTAGGCCTTTCGTCCACGATACTACATATATACATATGCATACAGATCTGTATTATCATTTCGATGCACGTGCTTTTTTAAAACCGTTTGATATAATTTAAAAACAGTTTCACGAGAACCGTGAGTACCTTTGACTCTTGTAAACCGTCTTTTCTAACACGAATATTCCAGGTTGTACTTAAGTCACGCATCGCCAGAGTTCGAGACGTGATAAGTTTGCAAGAGGGAATTTCTCCAACTGATGTGCAAGTTATGGTACTTTCCAACTGGTAAACTTGGCAGATTATACAATAACTTTACGATTACTATTACGTAGATTATTAATCAATTTCCCTGCCTCGAGTAACCAAATTCTCCTACCATTAATTTCATCCAGAAAATGTTTATCGAGGAAATACAAATATCCATTAAATTCGTAAAGTTTACAAACCACTGCTGACAATAAATTCATGTACTACTGTTTATTTTAAATACTCTTATAAATACTCTTTAACGTTATAGTTTCAAAATATTTGAGACAAAGTGCGAGGTAATATCGATTATGAGATAAACGTTCTTTATACAAGTTATACGTATAGTAGACCTTCCATTGCACGAGCTAATAGAGGGAAGAATTTTCGCGCAATGGTACAAGAAGCGTTTAGCACTGAATTTTGTATACAATAATCGAGATAGCGAAACGTGAAACGAAATATAACTGTATAAAATAAATATAAAATCGAGAACAATGTATTTTGCTCGATTCTACTTATTTTTTACGGAATATAAAAAGCATCGAAATTGTTACGCCGGGCCTCTCTGCCTGGCCCAGGTCACACACCGCGGGCCAGACGGACACCAGATGTCCGCTTTTCCGTACGGCGTACCCTCAATATCCTTAAGCACCCGTCATAAACCCGAGTCACTTGTCTGCTAAGGTCCTTCAAAACAAACAAACATCTGTGTCCGAAGAATTTCTAAAGACTATTGTCTACCACGGCGGGACAAGGGAAAGTTAGTTTTCTCACGTGCGCTGCAACTTTCCTCCCACTAACCACTTTCTCTCGAGGGCGGTTAAGACCCTTCGTTTAACCAATTAACAGCGAAACCTGTTTCCCTCACTCTCTTAACTAACATCGGCACCAACAAATCCGATGGTCCCGTGCGCTAGACACACCCATCCTTAGCTTTCCTCCGACACAGCATCGTCACTCAACTTCACTTCTTCTACATCGTTGGAAAAGTCAACTACTAAGTATACGCTAATGCCCAGCGGGGCAGTCTAAGCATAACGCGAGAGTCGGTCTCGGTATTGTCGAGCATACACTTCCTCTCCTAAATATCTTATAGTGCTACGTCCACTAATACACTAAATCTAATTATAAGAGCCCTGCTCTAACGTACATATGCATCTTATCTTCGTGCGACAAGTTGTCAACTATTTATTTCTCTACATCAGTGTAATCTAAGTGTTGGAAATATATAATTTATAATTCTGTGAATCACAGGGTTATACAACCTCAATCACTCCTATTATCTCAACGGAAATCAGGGGATCGATCAATTCGTGGTGTCGATTGTTAAAATCGTAACGGGGATTTACGACCCCCGTTGACGTCTCTCCTCGCGATTACGTCTCCCCGCGATTGGTCGAATAAACAGAAATGGATTGCAAATTTTTGTGGCAACTAGATTACAATTTTTTCAGTACCGTTAATTTCGCTATCGATTGACAAAGAATTAATCTTGGCTAATTAATTCACGAACGAGACAGTGGATGTTTCGACCGACGAACTATCAGCGATACAAAGGAACATTCTCCGAACGATGCGAAGTTTCCCGTTTCCTGTCGCCGACAGGACAAGACTGCTGCAAGAACAAGCATTTACTATCTCATGGTAATATCAGCTCGTTCCCGCATTTCGTTTTGCTTTTTCTTTTACTGTGACATTTACGGCAAAATTTGAAACATACCAGTATGATTTTTACGATACTTTGTTCATGACAGGGAAAAATATAACGAATGTTTTGTAATAATAAGCGCAGAGCACCGTTTTACGAAAACTAGCAGCGATTTGTTTTACACCATTGTGAATCTCAACCTTCCGATATTATCCCGGCAACCTTCTGGACATTCAAAGTATTAAAAAAGGACGGCAACGTAAGCGTTACAAGCTTTGCCTTTTCTGTTCTTCCCTCGTTCTCTTTCCTGCGGTACCTAAACAATTTTGTGCGACGCTTCGCAGGTCAAGGAACTCTTTAGTGCAACAGGACGGTATGAAAATAGACAGGAGTGGCTGTCAATAAATCGAAATACTATATTACGCACATTGTAACGCACGTTGAAGTTTAGCCAATGACGCGTTGCAAATTTATTTGTTGACATTTAGTTAAAGAAATGGAGGAAAAGCTGTTTAGCGAGGGTTTGGTACGATGGGAGGAGCGGAGGGTGAGTGTCGGTCCAGCAGAGTCGCCGCAACGTACAACTCTCATTTGGCTTCTATTGTCCGGGTATTGCTGAGCCCGGATATCGGCTACAACACATACCGGTTGATTGTAACATAAAAATCTACACTTTTCTTCATTGCCGATATTGTTTCCACTCGAAAAAAATATAGTCGTAATGCTTTTCCATCTACGCCAGCTTATTGGGAACTTATTTTGCAAACTAGTTGGAAAAAAATGTTGCCTTCGACTTTTATCATTTTGTAGCCGATCAACGCTTCATCGAAATTCATACTTAGTACTCCGTAACATTGTTATAATTCAAAAGTTATTTCCCACGTATCTAGTTACGACAGCTACGCACTGACCATCCACTTATAACGATTATTAGTTTGTTATAAGTTTTGGATTAATATATTCGTTCGCGTACGTCCGAGATGCAAGTCGTATGAATCTCTAAAACGCAAATTAAACGTTACGAAATACTGAAAAATAAGTCTTCGATTTTTCAACTTTTAACTCTAAACGTTACGTTTCTAAGAATCGATATTCGTGTTTCGAAAGTTATTAATTTTCTCTGTGAGCTGAAATTCAGAATCAATATCGCGTCTGTTTCGAAAATACGATACGAAATATTAATCATATTTGTGAGTATCGCTAAATTATTATATTATTTGATCTTATATTAAAAAGGTATGAGGTAACACGGGGAAAAATAGACGGTATTTCAGGTAAATCAAACGCTTTTAGCAGTATATTATTTAACTGTTTAGTTTGCGTGATGTCTTAAATGCTGTCTAGCTCGCGTTCTCAAAATTCTTGTGTTCCACCTTTCCAATTTAATACGTTTCCAACGATACGCGCAGTTAAAACGGAACTCCTCTACTACATGTATTATATAAGATCATGCATGCTTATATAGCGAGACTAATATACAATGAAGCGCATCTCGTGGCTCGTAAATCAATTAATCACTGTAGCCGAGAACTATTTTTCTTTCTACTGAAATTTCCTTACGAGATTTATGAGCACTGCCACCCGTACCAGTATTATCTACATATAAGGTCAGCCAGAGCTAGCGGGGGTTAGTTGATTTAAATCACTCTATTCGAACGTCCACTCTGCTTCATCTGCATTTAAACAGTTATGCAGAAGTTTGCATGCGTGTATTCACGTACGCCACAATTTTCATCCTATTTTACAATATGCATGGTATTTCATATTCCCCGGACCGTTTATAAAAATATTCCCAACTAATTTCCAACCACGGAAATAGAATAACGTCGAATTGAAATTCAAAGGTCAGTTTAATATTTCGCCGCGTGTTTTCAGAGGAGTTGATAAGCTGACAAATTGCGAGAAAAACGTTGGTCGATATTCTTGGCTCGTTTATCGAATCTCGTTTTGTCCGTAGTCCGAAAACGAATTAACTATGCATTATATTTTTATGAAAATTTGATCATCTAATTCTAATTGATAGGATATTTGTTAACTTTCAAAATATTCTTTTCCATTCCGGTTTACGTTATGACCACTTTTATACTCGTATCGAGAATCATATCGTTTTTTCGAATCGGACAAGTAAAATGACCGAAACATCGGAGAACTCTCTTTTTAAAAGACTATTCCAAATTGAAACGTAAATAAATGTGTGGTGTAAAAAGTGTATATCAAAAAATTTTACTTTGCATTCCGGATTACGATGTCCCTTTGATAAAAGCATCCTTTTCGACGATCACGTATTCGGCCGTGAATCGATAGCGAACAATTTTAGTACGTAAACCAATCGGTTTGTATCATCCTCAATGATGCACTAATTCCCTAGACACGTGGTTCAGCTCTGATCGAAACAGAAAGGACCGAGGCAGTATTCATCGACCGATCAACCGTTAACGATCAGATCGAATGCTCAAATTTCCAGAAGTTAACTAACCATAAAAAAGAGGGAAACCCTACTATTAACCCTACTATTATACATTTAACCGAAATTAGTTGAAAATTTTAGATACGTCAATTTAAAGGAGCAACAGTGCTCGGTAGAATATTAATGTCTAAACTGGAAAATTTCAAGATGCAAAAACGTATAGAACGATGGTAGTAGTATATTCCTTCTTTCCCTTGTTAGGTATTTTGACGTTTTTGTCAATTTCTCTCGATTTCTTTCTATCTTCGATTATATTTTGATTTTTCTTTCTTACTGCACAGCCATTGCCTTTGTAGTTTTATTTCTCTCTTCTCGCCTCTTTTACTCTCTAAAGCATCCCTTCTTCTTTCTACTTCTGTTGTTGATAGGTCATTTCTTTGGTAAAATTCTCTCCTTTCTTCTTGTCACTTCGTCATCGTGCTACTCTCTCTTTCTATCTCTTTCAGACGTTCCTTTAATATTTCACTATCTGACTCTTCCACTCTAATTTTGTTTCATCTTATGACTAAAAAGAAATATTTTAATATAAAATAGTTAAAAGATGAAAGAACCTGTTAGGCATAAAGATATAATTAACGAAGTTTTATAGGAGCCAAAGATACATACTTTCTGTTAAAAGACATACTTTCCATGCTATGCGAAGGGTGTAGAAAAAACAGATAATTCTTTAATCTCAAAATCACATAAGAAAATAATTTTGGTCACATGAGATTAATTGACATCGTATTTGATTTTTTAAACGATTTCACTGTAAAAAGTGAAAGGTCCGAATTTTTGTATATCTCATTAAATTAATAATAAAAATTTATTATACCCACGAAGCCACATTTAATAGATAATCGTCGATATCGTAAGATTACGATATTTCATTTATCTGTGTTGTTATAGAGAAGTCTCTCTCTCTCTCTCTCTCTCTCCCTGTTTTATGTTATAATATCGTTAGAAAGTCGACTCTCGACGATATCGATATCTTGCATAATCAGAAAACTGTATCGTATAAAGGTGTCAGGAGTGGGATGCCAATTCGATCTTTGGTTGCAGATCCGGTACTCTAGAAATTAGCGAAGAAACTCTAGAACCCGATAGAGAAGCAGTTTGGACCCGCTGGGAAGAACAGCGTCGGTTGCAATAAGAGTGGTAGGTGGCCGTGGACGTTACCCGTTCGGAGGCACGAACGTCGATGGATGGAAGAAAGATCGAGGACAGGAATCACGAGATTGAAACCTGTTGGACGCCTGTTGGAAGTCAAGACAGCTGCAGAAGGATTGCTGGAAAAGGGAAAAGGTTCAGGGATACGGGAAAAGGACGACGTAGCGGGTACACGTGCAATTTCGTCAACTGCTTCCTCGCTTGTCAAATTCGTTCTGAACCGCGGGACGCTCGTCGCGAATCCTTCGAAAGAAGAACTCGTTTTAATCCACGAGAGCGAAGGTCGGTTGAAAGATGTTGATGCGACGAACGCTGGCGAAGAATGGGAGAATCGTGTCATCCGAAGAGTGGTGTCGGCGAACCTCGGGAGGAGAAAGTTGGGACTCTGAAATCGGTGAATGTCGGGGCTGCTGGAACGTGGATTCGCTTCGGAGCTCCGGGGCGGCCACTCGCGAGTACGAACGAGCTCTGATTGTGGCGGTCCTATGAAGAAGCCTGAATAATACAGAAGCAAATCTCCTTCCGGGTCAGCGCGATCACGAAGAACGCGCCTGTAGAACGTTGCTCTGAGCAAGACGCGAGCAGAGTGTAAGAGTGCTTGTGGGGGAAATACACATTCTTAGACCGACTGTTGCACAGAGGGGAAGACAGGACTCCGCAGTCTGGGCCAAGAAGAGGGCGTCTCGTTGGAAAAGGCTAGAGACTAAGCAGAGGGTGGCCGATCAGCCGGTGTTCCATAATTGCACCGCCGATGGGATTCTGGTGGCGGTTTGCGAGGGAAAGAAGGTTTCACGAAACAAAAAGTTCAAAATTGAAAAAGCAAAGTGAAGGCGAGAATGCAAATTAGTCATTCGGAGGATAGAGAAATTTCGGATACGGATACCGATGTCTCGCGGGGGACTTTTACGCGGTTTCGCCCTGGGACTTTGGACGAATTTCGAGGCGTTGGTTGTCTGTAAAAAGCGACGCAGGTAAATAGTAAAGTACCTGTTCGAGGTACAAGGAATATTCGTTGCATCTGGCCGCTGAGATGCAAAGTTGCCAATAAACAGAATAAAGTTGCCGCGATCGACTCGCCCGCCTTTTCACGAGAGGGGGCAATGACGCAAGCATGTGACAGCCACAGTGTGGAACACGAGTATTTGACAGTCGCTGTGTGGAATGCCATTGCCAACGCGAACCGCGTTCGAAAGTTCGAATTGCGCGCACGTGTTTCGATCTCGTCTTAATCAGAAAACTGCATGAACGTTAATCCATTGTATAAAGATGCAAATAAAGCAAGTTATGCCACGGGCACGCAACAATATAAATGTAGTTTATGTACCATGATACGAACAATGAAAACCAATATTGCTGGTAATAAAGTTTCGTTGCTGAATACTTAATAATAAAGCTAATCCGCTTTGTGTACACAGCTGACCACCTTTATCCTAGTTAGTTACTCAGTTTTATGAATACCGCAGATTTATTATCTATTCATCGACCTTGATTTAGATTTTCTTTCATCTAATGATCAATTCGTTTTTCAATTGGAGTATTCTATTCTTACCAATTTTCGTTAATTCTCGTCGCAGCATAAAAATTGTTTTAATCCGTGTAATCGCAATTACATCGCCTAACTGCACAATCGACACACGTATTATTTTTATATTAATAATTCGATTCGTTTCGATTTGAGTAAAAGATATTAACTTTTTTCAAAGATATACAAGATTTTATAAATAATAGACGCAAGAAGTTACAAAAATAAGGATAAAAATAGAAAATCTGATACATACCGATTAAGTCGAGAGCATCGTTGGCTTATAAGAATACGAGAAGACCTGTTGTTACGATAAGATGTAAGTGGACGACGAAGCGATATCAATTAATGGTTCGGAAACACCTTAGGATCGATTGGTGGTTACTGACCAGGTAGCCTGCGCTCGGTATCAAAGAAAAATCTAACGAGAATCTATATCGATATAATTTTTCGCAGCGAATCTCGCAGCGTTAAAAATTCAGAAAGAATATCCTTTCGATCTTATCGGATATTTTTATTCTATTCATTTTCTTCTTGATCGTAATGGCAAAGTATAAATAAAGGAAGATTATATAATATAATAATGGATGAAATCAATAATTTCGAAAATGAAACTCATTTATATCTACATCTATTTTTTGATAGATTTAATTGCGTAATTAAAATCAGTCGCTTCTTTTTATACCTTTTGCCTTTTAAATAAATTTGATAATTTATAAATGGAGGTAAAATAACGGAAATTTTATATTAGTTCCGGCGTAATGGTTTGTGAGTAATTTCTTACTAATAACTGGGAAATAATCCTTTCAAAGACAATTTAAAAAACGTAAATGAATATCATAAAGGGAAGAAAACGGAGAAGATTAATTAATCATTTTTATCGCTCTTTTACAATCACTGCTTGATTCTTCTCTTATCTTGTCCTTATTCGATACTTTATCTATCCAATTTCCATAAGTAGATCTTTTCCAGAGGAAAAATGGGATCCGCATAAATTATGAAATAAAAGTAAAAAATGTACATCGATGGATTAATTCAGACTGAAATCTATTTTCGATTCAATTTATCAACTCGATTAAATTCCTACGTTTAATTCTCGGATCACTTTATTAATACCATATTTCTCCGCGTGTATTTACTGTATAAATTCTTAGAATATATTATTAATTAAATATAACAAAACTTATTTCCCGTATGCCTGTACGAAAAGAAGATAAGAACAGTTCTACGTGAGAATCTATGGAGAAATATTCAGCGTTCGATAAATCGCTAATTGCCAATTAATTAGTTATCTATTATCCATACACTGGCACGATTGATTCTGTTTCGACGATTCGTACGAGTCGTATTCCCTTCTTTCCCAGAATCAAAGGTTAATTAACCTTTATCGTTGACAATATCGCTACTAATTCCACTCTTCGATTTCATATTGTGCCCGATATCGTCTATCTGGCATTGTTCTTAAATACGGTATCAAGCGCAGAGAGGCGTGACGGTGAATTCGATCGAGCTTTCAGGCGCAAATTGTTAAATTTTCACTCGATCATCGAGCCTATTGTCAAACATCGGCGTGCGGATGTAAGCATATAAAGCGTCACGGACTGGACATTGTTTAGACACCGACGAAAACGGCGCAAAACAGAATATCGAAAAATGTAATTCGAATGATAGCGAACAGCTTTTGTTTCTTATTTTCAAATGATATTTTCCATTCATGAAATAGTAAATCGAAAACGAATATATTATATCCTTTCTACTCAGTTTGGCGATTTATTTACTTCGGGCATTGAAATAATTGTTTCAGAAAACCGTGGAATATTTCTGCTTGTTCGATCGCACAGCATGCGTGTAATCTTTAATTAACTGCGAATAATAGTAACTGTGGCATTACTAATGGTTCCACTCTTTGATTTCGCTTGTATCGTGTACAACGTTATATCGCGTAACGTATTTTGCGAAATCAACATTTAAAGCGGCACAATTAGAACCATTATTATTATTATTATTATTATTATTATTGTTATTATTATTATTATTATTATGTAACGCAAAGTTACAGAATGAGCATTGATCGATGTAACTGTAGGAAAGATAGAGGGATTACGGTAGTATTCCCATATTAAAGATATAATTGGAGAAGTAATTGGAATTCTGCAATGTGTATTGTAACAAAGTATTTAATAAAATATGCATTATTTAAAAATTGATTTGAATGCGGATAATGATGATTTCCAGATACACGTTACCTAAATACACGTCTAAAATGCAACGAAGGAAAAATTCGCTAAATTCGCTTTATAAAGTGACTTTATTCTATGGAGCTATTCTAGAGATATTTGACGAGATTTCGACTGAAATACCCGGTCTAGTTTCTAGATAATATGCGTGTTACATTTGTACGCTTGTATAATCGATTGGGAAAGACGCCACTTCCCGAACGAAAGTACGTCTACTGTCAGCATAGAAGATACGTTGATAGCCTGGATATTTTATAGAATAAAGAATAGATTATATATTTCAGACGATATATATTTTTCTTTTTTTTAATTAGAGAGCATCGAGATTATTGCGAAAAAGATGGCCAACGTAGCGAATACGAAACAGAATTCTTTGAAGAAGAAAAACCCAGTAAAAATAATATATAAAATCCTTTACTAACGGTGAGAACTAAGTAGATACTTACAATTACGATTCGATATGAACGACGCTATAATATACGATAGTAAAACCATCCCTTCGTCAAATTCGTTTTCATTAAATTTCTTAATAACCGTTTCTCCAAATAACGACGAACGGTACTACTTAAATTTGAAAAATCCTACAAACAGAAGATCGTAGAGAAGATGATGCAAAAGAAATTGCAAAATATTAAAAATCGCAACGACGTGAAATGAAAAAATCAAGAAGATGGTTAAATTGATACTTGGTTTCTCTTTCACCGTTCCCTTTTCCATATGGAAAGATCGATTGGCTCTATTCGAGTAGATATCCGAAAGATTTAGGACATGTTTGAAACGCAGCTCGCACAAAGTTTCCTTTTTCGCTGGGACATAACCTCGGAAGCCCATGGAACTTCATGGAGAAAACGCCCTGCCCTAAGTGATGGAGTGGCGCAACAGACCGGGGTCAGTAAATACTCCTATACAGATAACCCAATTGCGGCTGCTTGCTTCGAGAAAATCTATCATTATCCTTCAATAATCCTTCTTGCCGTTCACGACTCAATTAAATTGGATAAACGATGATGGGCTTGCAAGCTTTATACTTGTTTAGCATATCATCGAGCGTAATCGTACGCGATACGAACATCTTTTACATCTTATTTTTACTCTTGTGTTAACGTGTTACGAATAATATTGCCAATATCGATCATAAATTTTTTATATTGTAACTAGATTTTATGAGTTTTCTTATTGAATCAATCGAATTGACTATTACGTAGCGTAGATTATTGCCTAGGTAAACCTTGAGGAACGATCTTGTTATCAAAAACATTCTTCAGCTTCTCGAAATCGTTGATTTTTAAATTGTAAGTTAAATAATATTCTTTCGAATCAGCGTAAATACTTCCGCCGACTCGATTCAAGCAGTGATATTTAAAATCGACGCGACGTTTTAACGAACAAAGCTAAGCCACGTGTACTTCAATTACGATATACTATAGCCAATCTTTTAATGGACCATTTGGACATATTACAACAAATTTTGCTACTAGTCGTTCGTTTTGTCTCGTGATTTGTATACTTTGGTAAAATTCAACCGGGCCTCGGTCTTCTTACTCGGTAATTTACCTACGAATAATATTAATAAATCGACAAGTCACATGTCGTAGATTATAGACTTCTTGTTCGTAATTCCGTAATTTTTCATCAAACGAGACAATCAAATAATTTATAATTTGTAAAATTTACTTATGAAATTTCATTTATTTCGTTATTAAACTTGTGAACGCGTTATGCAGGATATTTGTCATATCGATATTAGTGACTTGTAACTTGCGATTTCGAAACTTTTCATTAACAATATTAATTCGATCGTACGGCAGGACTCTGCCGACGTATATCACAAATTCGATGCTTTTCATCGCCGCTTTTATCGTCTATGTATTATTTCATTCGCGTCATACGTGCCTTATAATAACATATAAAATTCCAAATAAAATAAAATTTGCGAAAGTTTCAGATTTTTATATCGAATTAATTATATGGCGTTGTATACGGCACTTATATCGTAACTTGCATGCCTTGTTTTTTCGCAAATTGCCTACATATGACAAACAATGGAATAGTTGATGGTTGTTGAGTTTCCAGAGGTTCGCTACTATGCAATTATGGTTTATTAATTTGAGAAACAAAGTAACAAGACTGGTTACAGAGGAAAAAGGAAGTTAAGTTCGTAAGGAGCATTAGCGCTAGAAAATAATTACTAGCCTTCGTCTATATTTTATACAAAGTGTCTCAAAGTTTCACGCAGCACTAAGGTATCGTGTTACCAATTATACTGTGCTATCATAGTTACTAATGATATCATTACCACCAACGCAGAAAAACGCAAGGAAATGTTTTTTATGGCGTTAGAACATCCTTTACGCTGCCTCGATCTACGATTTTCTTGCGAATTGCAAATTTATGTACTCGTTCCCCTTTAAGAGGTTGAAATTTTATAACTTTCATGCCGCACGGTATGTATTATGCGCAACCTTATACGAGTAGACATAAATAATTCGACGAAAACAGCGAAATTGTTCGAACTCGCCTTAAACATTCAATTAAAAATAAATGTAATATCGTGATGTAATATGTTTACAAAGAGTGGACAATAGAGATGTTAATCAGACAGAAAAAGACGATTGTTGATTAACTTGAACTATTCATACCAAACGTACAGAAAACAGCGCAATCCACACTCTCTCGGCAACACCACTCGCAAACTCTGTCTCCGCTCAACTCGCACTCGGCTTCTCGACTCGCACTCTGCTCCTCGACTCACACTCTGGCCGTTGTCGCATTCTATTGCCTTTTTCCTAGGCCCACCGCACACGTGTTCTGCAGACGCTCGTAGCCAGGGTCACGTAGGTCTTTTTCACGAAACTATGCACTTGAAAAGACCGATGACACATTGATGGGCCCGACGGCGCCTCGGCTCTCGCGACATTGTTCATAGTTCGCCCGATATTTCTTAGGCCTTTCGTCCACGATACTACATAAATAATAATCACTAGCTATTACTCGCGAAGGACTGTGCAAATAAGTAAACGAATAGCGAAATAGATAATTTTGTATCGTGGAATAATCGTAAAAGATAAATACGATCATTTGGAATCTCAGATATCTACTCACATACATTGTACCGTGTAAAATGTATTAGTTGTATCGATCATCGAAATTGAAAATGTCAACCGAGTGTCTAAAACTTATATAACGTATTATTCGATGGCAAGAACAAGTGGAAAAATCTGTAATATTTGAGCAGTGGTATAAACATAGAAAAGATCATGAAATATTTTTATTTGTACTTGAAGTAAAAGTCGAACCTTTCGGATTAAAAGAAATTAGTCGTTCGATTATTTAATTCGTTCAACGATAAAATTCGCTACTGATAGCAATATTCTCTTAACGTACGTTCTATTTTCGATTACATAGTACGTTACTACAAACCCTTTACAATGTCCTATTCGTCGTTTGATGTATAAATTGGAAAATCGTTAACAAGGATTTTAATCCAATACAATAAATAAACAAAACATTGTTTATAAAAATTCATCGCTTGCAGAATCTGCGTACTAATAAGAAAAGCGTGTAATAGACGTGGCACGATCGATTAATTATACGAACATAATTATACTAAATACAGATATTCCAAGTAATTTCGTTGTTAACTATTGCAACAGGCAGACTGTTATCCTAGTCGTCTGAAGATTAATCTGGAAACCAAGATCCTTCTCAAAGGATTTAATTACAGATGTAACACCTAAGGATAATCGTTTAACGCGTAGTTATATTTGCAAATTTCTATACGACGGTATTCCTTCGCATTACACTAACGTAGATACGAAACGACTCTTTATCGATCATTTACGAGATTTCATGATAAAATCGAATTAGTTACAAAAACATGTCACTCTTTACCGCGCGAAGATGAACAAAAATATAAAAATATATCAAAACTTCTAACCTTTCCGGACAATCCGATACTTTGCTACTAAGAAACGATTACCCTTGTCGTTGCATTTTTCATACCGTTTTACGTAATAACACGCAACCCTGTTGCATTTGTCGATATCATACTAACAACAGATTTATTACGGAAAGTTGCGCTTAAAAAACAAGGATGTTTAAAAAGCACTCGCAATTTCCTGTCCGCGTGAAAAATTCAATGTTTTATTTTCTTCTTTGTCTCTCAAGTATGGATCGATCGAAGCGGATCGGTCCCGCCAGGAAACATTACGTGGCTCGTGTCAGACAGAGAGACGCGATACGGTCCTGAGAACGCATCGGCCCCGTGCATATCTCCGTTAACCACGCTTTTCTCTTTCCGTCTTTTGTCGCGATATTCGCGAAGCGGTGTTAACAAAAATTAATGATCCGGCGTGGCGCTTAAAAATTTTTACAAACCGTAACTAAAACGAACGTGAATGCATGCAAAGAGACGTACGAACGATTCGAACGGTCGGCTATTTATTCACCGATACATGCTTCCACTTTAATTCGATATGCTGCTGCAAGCTTCAATTTCATAGATGAAGATTCTGATTAAAGAACGGAAAAGGGATGAAACTGGCGGCGGTCGCTCTTGCCTTTTGCTCGTTGCTCGATCGAGGCTAATAAAATCGAAATGTAGTTGGTTAAGGTCGTTAATTAAGCAACGAGTACCCTGTCGTTAATAGTAGGGGACATTGAAATTGATATTCGAACGAATAGCGTTCGTTATTTTTATGTTAGAACAGTGGAATTACGTGCTCGCGTGAAAAGATGAAATATCACGTGATCATACTATTGATTAAATTCTGCTGTTAAGTCTGTTAGTGGAATTAAAGCACTATTCAGTGTTAAAATGTTATAAAGCATAAATTTTTAGTTTAGCTATTACCATGCTGTACTATCAATTTTTACTATTATTATATTTATATTATAGAATAGAGTTATTTGGACTTTTTAAGAATTGCACAGGAATCACGGATTTTATAATTAACAATTTCATGGATTTCTAAAACTCAAGACTTTCGCGAATTACATACGTAGGACATTAGAGCTCTCAACTCGAAGAACTCGAAGAACTGAGAAAACTTTGACATATCAGGATTGTTAGAAATTTTGTGGAATCGTTGTAAATAAAGCAACGTTGTTGCTTTTGTTAAATACTTTTTGTTATCCACGAGTAAGCAAATAAAATCAAAAAGTAAAATAAAAATCGAGCTATTAGAACTGCGTGAGAACCTCGATATTTACGAAAATGATTTTCGTAAAGTACGAGCATGCGCTTGCGGTAATACCGTGTCACACTCGAGAATAGCCAGATCCTTATAAAGTATATCAGTCGATAGAGAGACTTTTTATTCCTACGTTTTAATGCTCTTTTGATGCCGACAAGGGCGGACTTTCTTCAAAGGACGAACAAAGGAATTCGTAATTCACGTTGGCTAGCTCGCGCTATGCCACTGACTTACGGACACTCCCACCTATCATTCAAACAGAAGTTTTACGCGGGGTGTGGGCATCCGTTTTAAAAGCAACTATACTTCCGAGTTTCGATACAAGGTATACGGTTTTATGTGCATGATAAAGTGTACCAACATTCTGCATTTATACTTATATTGGTCTTACTTAACGCTACTTTTAATGTATCTAATCGCTTCCTATGCTTCCTGATAATATTTCCTATCCGCTTTTCTTCGTTTCTTCTTCGCCATTCTTCGCAGATATAATTTTAGTCTAAATCATATTTGAGGCTATTATCGACGTTATCGTCGAAATTATAATCGACCATTCCAAATCTTTAGCAATGCGGATGTTCACGCAAATTCACACTTTTATGAACGCAATCAAGGAAACGGTACGTGAGCAGAGATTTGTTCCATTCTCTAAACCTTAAAATTTTGGATATTTTTTTTAGATCTTACGTAGACTGTAAGTCTTTATCGTAAATATAGTTGTATGGAATAAAAGTAACGACGTAAAACTTATTTCGTTCAAATGCAACATTATACATTAATGGTACACTTTAATAACGTTTTCGTGTGTTTTCACGTAATTTTTAATTATATGCGAAATATTCAAAGAGACGTAGGAGGAGGACATTCTGTACGTGTTTATCGTGTAAGGATAATAAAGGAAATTGAACGTTAGTTAGCCAGTACAAAAATAGGTATAATTAGGAAGTCGGTATAACGAGCTTAAAAACTGAAATATTTTCCATATTTTTTTAGGTAACTAACTGAAACGGGTCTTTCCTTACGGAGGCTAATTACGAGTGTAGCGTATTTATATAGTAAGGATTTAGTATCAAAAAGTTTGAAAGCTTGGAACAAGATTTTATTACTTTCTAGAAGGAAAACGTATATTCGACCAACATACATACGTGCGATTGCGTGCTGTATGTATTTACGTATAATAATTAACAAGTCGCGTTACGAACGGACTACTAGTTAATAATCGTTAAGTATAAAAGCTACTATTTTGCTATCTTTTTTCTATATATTTTCTACAATTACCTTCAGCTGTTCTACTACTATTTTGTTATTGAAAATTGTTTTTCTATAAAAACCGAGAAACGTGACTTGTGATTTTCGTTTTTCTACTCTTTGTACGTGAAAGTTCTTAGCTCACAGTGAACGTTTCATTCAAAATTCATACTTTAATTGGTAATAGCAAACGAACGATGTTCCCTCATTATTCCATACACTTCGATTCTACGTTATACGTTGAAAATGGTAACTGCTATTTATCCGATTTGGCAAAAATGAAACGGCAGTTCTGCTGGAATCGAAGTCGAGCATCCAACGTAAGATATAAATATTTTAGGCGCGAGTTGTTCCGCTAGAAAATGGCGATTGTGGATTAACAGGTCGGTAATCGAGAAAAGTCCTCGTGATATTGAGACACAACGTGCATTTAGACTCACGGCGCGGTAGCTAACGACGTTTAACGGTAAACTCGTAGTTGTACAGTTGATTTCGCGTAATGCCACGTTAGCCGCAATATGAAAATCCGCGCTGCGTGAGGATAATACCCTGTCATATTGTGAGTGCCGCATAATATCATATTGCAAAACATTACAACGCAGGTGTGTGCATGTAGGTGAAACACGTTGTCGGGCTATTCAACCAATCTCTTCGCTATCCCTCTCTCTCTTCTTCCCTCTTATTTCCTTCCGTCGGAATTTTTGCTTTCCCCTTATTAATCGCGGCAACCTTCTTGCCGTCGCGTTAATAATTACAGCTGGCTGACCACGTGGTTTTGTTTCGGATTCTACTTAGCTTTTCCTTTGAAACTCGAATTATGATTCGAAAAGGGAAAGAGAGAAGGTAAAACACGGAGCTGAAGAAGCGACGCTCCGGCCGGCCCGTGAAATAAAAGGATCTCTTTTGAACAATTAGCTTCCGGCAGATATAAATATTGAGACAGCATTAACCGGAGAACTTTCTTTAGCATCGCGCGAAATATAATCAAAGGAAGGGAAATTGAAGGAGACTCGCGCCAGGGATGAATACTGCTTTCTGTCGTTTCCATGTAAATAAAAGATAAATTAGCATACGATCTAGTTATAGTTACAACGTTAATTAAAGAACTTGAATGTATAACGTTCGCTTTTTTTTTTGATATTTTACATTCGTCTCGGATCGGACAGTACATCGTATAATGCAATACAAAATTTGCGCGGTAAAAGTAGAATTAGAATTACGAACACAATTTAATCTATTCGTTTTAAAGTTGAAAAATTTGAGAAAAAGATATGGTTGATTAAAAGAATGACGTTGTTGCAGCATACGATTTTAATTACCATTGAGATATGACTTTTAATCGCACGTATTTCTTATTGTCGTTTATTCTATTTATATCGCTATTTCATTGTTCGTCTTTATCGTTACTACTCGGTGATTGAAATTTCTAGCGCTCTAATCGATACGAACGTACTATGTATTTGATTGATTTGTTGTAACAAATACAAAAGGAAGCAGTATCAGTTACGGTCCGGTTAAATTAATTCTGATAATCCTACACATGTAACGTGCTCTAATTACTACAAATAATATTATTAGAATAGATTATTAAATCGTCCAAATTAATTAACTTATTGACAGATTTAACAATCACATTTAAACACTGCTGACGCGATTCAACGATGTAATATCACATTAATCGAGCGATTCGAACAATGAAAATTCATGGAATCGTCAAATCGTTACAGTTAGATGATACAGTTATACTGTACATGTGAATGTGTGCGTAAGCGTCAGAGGGCGTCCAGGTCTT
Source organism: Bombus vancouverensis nearcticus (assembly GCF_051014615.1). Lineage (NCBI taxonomy): Eukaryota > Metazoa > Arthropoda > Insecta > Hymenoptera > Apidae > Bombus > Bombus vancouverensis. The sequence goes on along the minus strand of NW_027468937.1, from coordinate 123,606 downwards.
AGTTGAGACAAAAGACGATTGGAGCCTGTTAGAAGAATCTAGAAGAGTCGGTTGACAACAAGCGTGCGTGCAAGAAGGTTATCGAGGTCTTCGGAGTGTAATATATAAGTATAGCTGTTGTGTGCGAAATAAAGTGAACTATTTGTATTTCCGAATCCTCTCTATACCTTAACAATTTCGTAAAAGTTCGTATATACGCGTGCAATTAATAACGATGAATATTGTATCGAATACTAACTATGTAATATAAATTATAGTTGAAACAATTGAATTCCCTTTTTTTAAAAAACCGAAACGATAGAACGTACAGGTCAACTCGGAACTTCTGAAACGTAATTGCATTTTACCAATATAATCAATCGAAAGTTAAACTATTTTAATCTTCGGCAGTACAATGCTGTTCGTTTTCGTCGAATGCGAACTTGGAGATTACGAAGCGATCGTGAGTACAGACAGATCAATCGTAATCTGACTACGAACTTCTGTATTCGTCGCATAAATATAGCTTATCTACCAAGCCGCGGTACAGTCTCCACGCCTTCTTGTCCGGCTAGTTTTTGTTTTAACCCGATACGTTCATCCCTTTCTCCGACGATACATACAAACACTTGTCTTTTAACTTTTACTATCTGTTATATACATCGGCCAAAGAAAAGAAGTACTACTACTACTACAAATACTAAAAGCGAGCGTAGTGACAAAGTAGTAACAAGAATGGCTTCCCTGGCTCTGGATAGTCCAGAGGATGGGGAGTCATTGGTACTTGCCCTCTTCTATGGCAGTTTGCCGGTCCTCTTCGGCTCGTAACCTCTTCTTTCTTCGGGCGCAATGCCCGCTGAAGTTTCATGTAAGCTCGAGACTTTCAAAATCGCAAACCAAAAAATAAAGTATAAAGGTGAAATAAAAACATAAATCGCGGAAGCTGATCCGAGTGCACATGGATGAACAACGATCATATAGCGATCGTTGTCCGTTTGCATTTGCATGCTCGAGCAATATTAAAGTTCGTTTCGAAAACTACTCGCGATCACGACCGCGAAATTAAAAAAATCGACGGGCAAAGTCAGAGACGATGACATGTTTCATTGGTGCCAGCTATACCGTCGATTATTCGAATGAAATTCCCTGAAACAGGTTGGTCACTCGAAAACGCGTCTAACCGATCAGAGGTTCACCTCCACAGCGTGATTACGCTTAATCGTGTAGCTAATATTACCACGAATTGTGATTGTATTGATACGTCTCCACATTTTTCGTACCTTAAGTTGTAGCGAATGAGAAAAACGACGCAATTCCACAGCCTAACCACACACATACACAATATGGAAAATACGTCGTGCACGATACCCTAACACATGGTCAGCAGCTGAGAAATTTTTGCATTAATTATAGTCATCGTGCCCAATGTCTTTTTCCCATTCAAGTAACACCTGAGCACGTGAATGACATCCTGACAATGGGCACGGCAATTGTTAAATCTGAAAATCCTAATCTAAAAGCATGATTAGTTTGTCTCATTTGTATTTAACGGACTAACGTCCTTTGATTTTACATTTTATTACTTCGTTTTGGATTATAATAACTCTGCTTTATTAATTTAATAAATTACTGAAATTTTAATATTATCAAAAAAGTAACATTAATTGAAAAAAGACTAAGACTCGATGAAATAGAATAATTGTCTCTAAATGCATTACCAAGATAGAAATAATCTTCGGCAATCTCTTCGTCAAAGCACATTTCCAAAAATGCAGAAACAGTGTTACGACCGTTCGCGGAGAGACGCGGTCGCGAGGAAAACGCGTCAGCGAGAGGCGTAAATTCTCGCTACGATTCGGTGAATCGACGCCGCGAAGTAGTCGTTCCCCTGTTTCGGTTAAGATAACAGAGGTGGTTAAATGAATATGACACAGTAGTAAGTTATATTTCACCGTTTATTCCAACAACTTATAACGAAGACAGTTACGCTGATGCGTATGTACGAGATGAGTGAATGACTGATCTGCGGGTGTGTATACCCGGTGGAAGGACGTTGACCGTTCGAAGGATGTAAAATCAGTACTGTCTTGGGAGACGATGCTGTGTCGGAGGAAAGCTAAGGATGGGTGTGTCTAGCGCACGGGACCATCGGATTTGTTCGTGACGATTTTAGTTAGGAGAGTGAGGGAGTAGGCTTCGTCGTTAATTGGTTAAACGAAGGGTCTTAACCGCCCTCGAGAGAAAGTGGTTAGTGGGAGGAAAGTTGCAGCGTACGTGAGAAAAACTAACTTTCCATTTTCAGCCGTGGTAGACAATAGTCTCTAGAAATTCCTCGGAACCAGATGTTTGTTTCGTTTGAAGGACCTTTTCTAGGAAATCTATGAGATTTATGGAAGGTACTTGAAACTATGGAGGATACGCTGCGAGTATCCGAAGACATCTGGTTGCCATATTGCCCGCGGTGTGTGGCCTGGGCTAGGTAGAGTGTTACGCGACGTAACAAACAGTGTTCAAAATTATTGCTTTGTTTCAAAAATCTGCCTGTCGCGAAGTTTCTTCTTGCACATAAAATTTCACACATTCTTGTACGGAAAAGAAATAAATTTTAATTCATATTTTAAATTCTACTTACGTTTATAGTATCTGAAGTCAAACAAAAGAATGTGATATATTATAATTAATATTGTCACAAAATGAATGTATCGTTTATTGCATGTATCGTCATTATCATTGAGTACAAATAGCATCTTTCATTCCAACGAAATCGGAGGTGTTACGTCGCGTAACACGCTACCCGGCCGAGGCCACACACCGCGGGCAATGTGGCAACCAGATGTCTTCGGATACTCGCAGCGCATCCTCCACACTTTCAAGGACCTTCCATATATCTCATAGATTTCCTAGGAAAGGTCCTTCAAACAAAACAAACATCTGGTTCGGAAGAATTTCCAAAGACTATTGTCTACCACGGCTTAACTAAGGAAAGTTGGTTTTTCGCACGTACGCTGCAACTGTCCTCCCACTAACCACTTTCTCTCGAGGGCGGTTAAGACCCTTCGTTTAACCAATTAAAAACGAAGCCTATTCCCTCACTCTCCTAAATAACATCGGCACCAACAAATCCGATGGTCCCGTGCGCTAGACACACCCATCCTTAGCTTTCCTCCGACACATCATCGTCTCCCAAGACAGTACTGATTTCACATCCTTCGAACGGTCAACATCCTTCGAGCGGGTATACACACCCGCAGATCAGTCACTCACTCATCTCGTACATACGCACCAGTGTAACTATCCTCGTTACAAGTTGTGGAATAAACGGTGAAATATAACTTGCTACTGTGTCACATTCATTTAACCACCCCTGTTATCTTAACCGAAACAGGGGAACGACTACTTCGCGGCGTCGATTCACCGAATCGTAGCGAGAATTTACGCCTCTCGCTGACGCGTTTTCCTCGCGACCGCGTCTCTCCGCGAACGGTCGTAACAGGAGGGCATCCGATTTTTCCTTCGGTACCTCTTATTTATACTAAAATTCATTGCTTAAGATTAAGTGTATTTATGTCATACAAGTATATTCGTCTAGATATTTGCCTTTTGCAAATATTTATACTGAATACTATTATACATATTTGTCAGTACCACGAATATATTCTCAAATTTATATGTTTAAACTAATTATTAAAAAATTAATGATTATAATCGCGATGTGTAAGAAGACCTATCCTGAACTAATAAATAAAGATATGAAAAAAAATGTTATTACTCACGGGTGTAAAAAATACCCGCGGTCACTATGCTCGCAAAAAATTCTACATAATACAACCAGTCACCCGTACCGATTCGGACCTTTCATCCTACGACATGATTGAGTGACCGGAGGAACAAAAACGCATGCGACTCACCATTAAAAGCGGAGAAGCGGAAAACGTTCCCATCGACACTGCATTATCTCAGCAAATATCGTTTCAAAGACTAACATCAGGCAGGAACTGTCGAAAATCCAATGGTGGAAATGGAGGTTATGAAAAATCTGTTACAAAACAAAACACGATAAGTGATCGCCGATTATTTGGAATGTTGGAGATTGTGAAAAATGGAAATTTATTACACTCGTAACTTTAGTAATAATAAAGATTGAAATTCTAATAAACATCCATAAATGTAAAAACTGAAACTCTAATATAAAAGTTTAAAATCTAGAAATCAGAAATCTAACGATTTTTTAAATATATTAGTCATTTGTTTTATAATTTGGTATTAAGACTTTAACACTTTTTTTATTTTAATAGAAGAATAATCTTAGAAAACCCTAACCTATGAAATTTTCAATCAAATTGTATTTCTTAATCAATAGTATTCAAAGCAAAATATACAGAATACACATAATTCAAGTAAGATATGTGAAGTTACTTACATTCTTGGCTTTTGAGCCACCGTTGGAGCATTCCCAAAAAGACAAAGAAGTTCAAGCTGTGATATGTCTATAACAAAACAAAAAATATCATTAATATTGTTAATACACAATAATAAGCATGGAAATTTAACAACAATAAAGACTAAACTCTAATAAGTATATAAATTGAAACTCTAATATAAAAGTTTGAGAATAAAACATTCACTGATTTTTGATACGTATCAGACAGTTTTATTGTACCTTAATGTTAAGATTTTAAGACTTTATTTCAATTAAAAAGGACATTTACAGCTTTCTAAATTATCAATCGTTTTATTGTATAATTAACAATATTTCAAAAAAAAATATAATAAATAGAACAAATTGAAATACAATATATAAAACTACTTACATTCTTGAGCTCCTGCAGAGGCTTTGTTTTCTTGATGCACTGACTCTATTATCGAAAAAGAATGTTCAAAAGAATATAAAATAAGACCACATTACCACGACCGCAAAAATTATAACCGGCGAACAAGAGCTCTAATGTCGCGTAGAAAATTGTTTGATAAAATTTTACTACTTTCGCGTGTGATTATTTAATTGAATTTAATCAAAACGACCGTGATTTGAAAATATTGAAAAATACTTTTGCGGAGCAAACACTGACTCTACAAACCGCATTGCACGTGGTCACAAATATTCCCTAAAAATAAAGTTGTTTATGGGTGGGGTGGGGTGGAATGGGGAGTAGAAAAGAAGCGAAATATTGTTTCGATGTGTTTCTTCTTTTCTCTATCGAACGTTTATTTAGAAAATACTGCTACTTTTCTTTTACGTATGAAAAATATTAATTTAAAATTATAAGATATTCCTCGATATCGAACAAATGTTTTTACGAGTACCATGAATGCAATGTAAGCATTTGCAAGAATTATACTATGAATGTTCGTTACTAGAATATGAGATATACACTCTACTAATACACTATAATCCCGCATTATAAACAGTTGAAAATATTTGCAAGAATTCGAAAGTTCACAACTAAATATACTTAAATAATACTACAGAAACGCATGCGAAATCTTGTTTTAAAGTACTTGAGTTTAGTTGCGCGTCACCTCTATCAAAGGAACATATGTTACGAAGTTAAACGATGGTAAAAAATATAGTAATGAATAATGCGAAAAATACACTAATGAAAGTAATAAAGAACCGATGCCACCAATAGGTTTTAATACGTTACAAACCTGACGCAACGTTATCCACGTTATCGGTACGAAATGAGACGACTAAATGACTTCTTGTACCTTAGTTTCGCATAGCAACTTCCAAAGTGGCGATGGAAGGGGGGACACACGAGCCGGTGGCACAAGCAGCTAAGCAGTTAACGATTACACGTTACTAGACAAAGAAATGTATACATCACAAAAACACTCCTATTCTACGGAGAACTTCCTTTCGAATTACGCAGCAGGAATCTTTCGAATTGCGCAGCACGACTCTTTCTCTACACCGATATTTACAAACATCGTACAATAATTCGTAGCCCTACTGGCAACATCACAGACATATTTGTCTAACTTATTACTTTAGTTACCTTACTTTATAATCTTAATTTCGTTAAAGAAAGCAAGATTGAAACAACAGCATGCAGAAAATGAAAAATTACTTAAAATTACCGGTCGGAAATGACCCAGTATGCAGAAGAAGGGTTAAGCGCTTTTTAAGTGCGTATTCGCTGTTAATACTAATATAAAAATAATAAAAGAGGAAAGTTATTTATTCCTAAGCGAAAAATATGGTAAGAGAATAATTTTCTCACGGCTGAAAATTTGAAGTCCATTGATATTTTCTCTATAACATTTTTATTATCACGACATAGTATCTGAAATTTTGACCAATCCAATGATTTTTATTCTGAGAAATATCTTGAATACGGAGAATTAAGAAATGTACAGTGAAGGATGTAAATAATGAAAATAAATTATGGCGGAGGAATCAACGAAGGAAAGTTATTTCGCTAATTATTATACGAATCAATATTCAAAATGTCGCGCAACGACTACTAAACTATTTAATAAGCACTAACCTTACAGGGCTAGTCAAATGACTGGTTTAAAGATCTAATTTAAAATTGTACATTTATCGTTATTTCTTTTGTTCATCTAGGTTTAGATGAATTCTTATATTCTCCGATTAATTGATTTCTCAACTTTTAAAACCAGTTATGTGACCGGGCCTGATGACATTAGTGTCAAAAGCCAGCCTGAAATTTTATTTAATTTCTGATCTTCGGCTGATTTTCAGTATTTTGCCACCGACCTTTCACCAGCAATTAGATTTGACAAACAAAATGCAATGTAAGACTTGTCAACGTTTAGGCCATGTGGCTTCTAACTGCAACAGACTGCCGCAGCGTTAAATTCAACGATAAATTATGATCCAAATGAACGTATTAATCCAGATTCCAGAGGATAATACAAATCAACCTTGTTGCATGTGGTGTAAAAATTTTGATCATCCTGTTCACATCAAGATTGCTCTCAACGCTTATTATTAGTGTTAAAATGCCGATAGCAAAAGAGAATTTGGAATATTAACGAAGACCGAAATAAATAAATACGATTCGTTCGTGAAACAAGTGACTCAAAAATTACTTGCAGTCAAATTCCATCGAATAATAACTAGATAATTGTCCTAACCTCTGTATTCCCTTATTTCATCGCGATATATTTGATGGCTAAATATGAACCACAACCCTAATACTGTCCTTGGAGAAACGGTTAAATACTACAATACAAAGCTCAAACTCTAAACTTATAGGGGAAATCTTCACGTTTATACCGTAGCAACATAGCTCAATAGTGAACCGGCTCCTCTCACTTCACTAAATAATAGGGCGACGGTCCCCTAGACGAGTCAAGTAACTCGGCGGTAAGAACAGAGCATCGCTTGCAGCATTCAAGATTTTCAAGAAGCCAATATGAAGCTAAATCTGTATATCCATTATTAAGAGGGGGGGGGGTTAAAGTTTATTCGTACAAAAAAAGGCATGTTTTGTGAATTTTTTCTGACGATACAGTTAAAATTTCTTTTTTAAAAGCAATAGTACATTAAAGTATGACATTCGAAGAATATTGCATAAAATTTTCGTTTGGGTCTGCAATTTTATCAAGATAAAGAGACCAAAGAGATAAAAGTATGTCAAGAGTAATATATTACAGATATGGTGAGGAAATTCGGTCTTGAGGATGCGGAAATTGCAACTACCCCATTGAAAGCAAAGTTGTTTTGATAACAACCCAAAGGAAAGTCATTGGTTATTCGCCAAAAGGGGCTGACGTTACTGTTACGCCATGCGGCTTACCATAGGTCATATTCTTAACTGTCGATCGCAGCACTATAATGTCGCAGACGGATCGTCGCGTCTGCCCGGCAAACAAACATTGTAGTGGCAAGCGCATGGTTCATTAAGCAGGGCGACTTCCAGAAACGTCGACTCGTGGCCGTTATTTTACCTCGCGTAAAAGAATGTGGCGTGATCCGAACGTAGTGGGGGTCGCCTTCCAGAAAAAACGAAAAAAAATCGAAAGGCGTTCAGAACTTTTCGAGAAGTCGAACCGTCAACACATCTCATATGTCGCGCATTACTTATCAACCAAACGCAGTTACATTTTTTTTTTGTTCCATTTATATCTTTCTAGTTAATAAGTTGTTGAAATAAACATTATTTGTGTTAATTCCGTGGAATTTCATTGAACTACCCTTATTATCATAATCGAAATAGGGGGATCGATCAGTTCGTGGCGTCGATTATTTAATCGTAACGGGAACTTACAACTCTCGTTGACGTGCTATCTCGCGATCGCGTCTCTCCGCGAACGGTCGAAACAGTTACCTTAAGGGAACGTCTAACATTGGTCTGTGTTTCAGGGATATTGGTGATGATATAACAGGATATGTCGACTCCGACTGGCGGGGGGGGGGGGTGTGATGTTGATGATAGAAAATCCAGAACTGGCTTCATATTCAAACTATCGAATGGTGCTATATCATGGGAATCTAGAAAGCAAAAAAGTGTAGCAATTTCCAGCACCGAAGCAGAATACATGGCGCTAACAGAAGCCACTAGAGAAGCCGTATACTTGCGACGATTTCTATGCAAGTTTGATATGATGGCTGAAGAAAGAGCAACCGAAATATATTGTGACAACCTGAGTACAGCCAAATTAGTCCAAAATCCAGTATTCCATGGTCGCACGAAACATATAGACATCCGCCATCAATATATTCGTAAGATTTTCCAGAAAGGAATCATTGGAATTCACTATATGTTAATTTACTAACGAAAAGCTTGGGCAAACCAAGTGCTCACATAATGACCATTGGTTTGACGAGCATTCGAATTCCGATGAGAGGGGGTGTTGAAAATTACAACGTGAGTTCGTGCTCGCCATCCATATGCAGATGCGTTAATTATAAGAAATAGTAACTAAAGGATGATCCTAGTTACATTCGATTGATTTAATCGATAGGCTTAAGATGCCTTTTTGTTTTTATCCCTAGTTTTTGTAAGCGCGTGCAATAACGGTTTTTTGGCTCAGAACGGTGTGATAGATTTATCCATTCAATAAAATAGTAACTATTGTCATCTTACCTCTGAGTATAGAAATAACGACAAAAAGTCATGTCTTCGATTTTGTAAACAGCAAATTTACAAATATCTATCTTTCTGCAAAAGTTGATGATTTCTGACGCACAATGGTGAATGGATTTCTTATCGTGTATGGCTTGTGTTTGTTTGCACATTGTAATTCCTATTTTTATATTAGACTTTTGATCGAGGTATTCATTATCAACGCTTATGTATGTATATTGTTGTGTAAAAAATATTGGATGTTCAACTACTGGTGCCAGAAATGCATGGCCTCTTTTGGTTGATATGAGGTATACTCGCACTATATCCCATGCCGAATCTGTTAGAAAAGGTACAATTATTTTAAAGAAAACTTTACTTGTGACAGCGAATACAGTTAGCCTTGATATATCTAGAATGAATTAATAATTTTTGTATTTCGTTTCTATTGCTGTGTTATACAGGTGATGTCATAATGCTTTCTTATAATTTTCGATAAACAGTACATATTTATAGCGTTGAATATTTCATCGAATGGAATCTGTTAGTAGTCTCTCTTTAGTGATATTCATCATATATTCGTCAAGTTCTACTCTTACTTCATCGATTAATTTAATACTGTCGTATTTTATAATTTTGCGTATGAGCGCGATTTGATTTGCAACTATAGTTTTTAATTCGCTTCGTCTCTTCTTCGATCATTTTCATTCGATCATTCAACTATCATTGTTAATTTAACGCTAGCTATCGCCACTATAATACGAATGGCCTGTATACATATTAAATAAATTATAATAAATAACTTATTATTTTTAAATACACCTTGTCTTATTTATTTACACTTTCCTTTGTCTTACGACCTACATCCGCCTTGACTTACGCATTGTTACGTAAACTTCGTGATATAAAAGGAGAAGCTGAGCAATAGCTTAACTTGACTGTCCTTGAAATAAAGTAAAACTCGAGCGAGAACGTAAAAACGAACCGCGGGTTCGACCTTTTCGCAATGTACTAGTGATAAAAAGTTCGCGTACAACGCAAATAGCGTGCAAAAGAACGGTATAGAGCATAGAGCGTAGGGTATAGCAGCGTCGCAGAAAAAGAAAAATCAACAGCTTACGAACAACGATACAAATGATCATGGAAGTGCGTTTCTGCTCCCCGGTCTGTTCGAACTATGACGATTTGTCTTTCTGATCTTTCCGACTCGACTGTCGCACCGTTGACTCGACCGTCGGCCTTGAATTGTTTCGCATTTTCTAGAGAACGGACGCTTGAAACTACGTGCTTGCGGTACATTCGATAGCCAGGACAGAGGGATTATTCGTGAGCCTGTTTTCGCCCTGCGAGACGAGAAAATTATTCCCTGATGCAATTGTACGCGGTTTTATGTAACTTTGATTCTATGCGTGAACGATATTTAGCACAGAGGAGACGGATTAAAATAGGTTCCCATAGGTTCCCACGTAGCTAAAATAAAGCAAAAGTGCGCGAAATTAACGGATGACAATTGACAAATTTTTTGGACGATCTACGTTTATTACGGAATGGTTGGCTGCGAGAACCGATATCTATAACATTTAAGTTGTCCGAGAGAGTTTCACGATAAAGGAACAGATCTCTGCCGATACTCTCTATCTAACTATCGTAGCAGATCTGCGTACTTTTGCAAGGTTCTCCCAATTAATACAAATTTCTAACTACCGTAAAATCGAGATATTATACGTCGTAAAGCAAAGATGAGGACAGTGGCGATGACCTCGGAAACGCGAAAAATATCTCAGAAGGTAGAATTTTGATGACGCAAACAACAAATGTTCGTGATGGTTTTCCCAATAGCGATTCTGATTCCCCCTTGACGTGTCTGCTCAACGCTACTTCCGGCATCGTGATAACCACCGTAAGACCTAGGACGCCATTACAGCCTCCTTTACATCGTATATGTCCTTCTCGCTGTTGATGAAAATCCTATTTGTTAAATTAGACGTTTTCTCGCTTTTAGACAAAGTAAACCGCGTTTCTCACAGATGTTCGACAGATGGTGATGAAAAAAGTGAAATTTTACGCGCGTGAATCTAGCAGGATTATAATGTAACAGGAGCACAACAAAGTGGAAACTTGTAATGAACAAGGAAGAACATACTGCCAAAGAAACTCTTTTTCTCCATTTTCTTTCGTAGAATTATATTTCACTTGCGAGTATTATAGCATGTCTGCCTTTGATACAAAAATCATAAAAGGTTTACGTATCTACACGTATATTTACACTGTATGAACGAGTATTACAAGCATGCATTATCGACAAATAGATCCACGTTCGAGATAAGAGTTCCTCGTTGATTCTTTCTCATGGTATAAATAACGAGAAATTATCAGGAAGTATGTAATAACGTTACAGTAAAACTACTCGTATTTGTTAATTTTACACGCATGTATAACAGCTACAACGATATTCTTCGTTAAATCTCTCGTCGTTCGTCCAGTCGTATAGGCCAACGGGGCCTGGGGGCTCCGAAACCCCTGTGTCGTAATTTTCTTTCCTTTATTAACTTTATCCTTATTTTTAACTTAAGAATGCCCTTTTTCGTAGCCGGTCGTCATAATATCTCACAGTAAACCTTCCAAATATATCCCCTCATAAACCAACAAGACTCGCCAAGTCGTCAACAATCGACGTCCTTATTCTGTTTTGCTAATAGAATTTTTTTGGCTTTTGCAAGCGACTATCGTGCTAATTTATGAGCAATCGCTTTCTCCGCAATGTTTGCATTTTCCGAAGCTTCTGTTTGTGCAGCAGCTCTAGTGTTTTGTTCTCGTGTTTTTGTTCGAGTTATTCTAGTTGGTGCATCAATATCAACAGCAAGTTTTGGACTGTTCATGCCTGCCTGTTCAAATGCCTCAATTCTTTTTTTTACAGATACCTTGATATATTGATCCAATAGAGAATTCGATTTATACGTGTTTCTTATTTCCTGGAATCCTGTAATTGTATTCTTTTCCCTCGGAGATGGTTTTGTTGGAGTATTAAGTATCGAATCTTCGCTCGATGTCATAGATCTGTTCTGCCGTTTTTGTCGTTTTTTAATTCCTTGTTTCTTAATATTTGCTTTAGACTTTTTCGCTTCAGGGGATGACTCATCTTCTATGAGTAATTCATCAAACTCTTTGTTTATCATCGTTTCTTTTATCTGCTGCATCTTATCCTGCAATGTTATTGACGACGATGATGTAAATTTAGGTTCATTATTTTTTCCTATACTACTAGTCAAGTTTTTATTAATTACTACAGTTTCGTTTAATTTTATTGGTGATAAAGATTCTAATCTAATCTTCTGCGTACAAGTAGAATTGATGTCCATCGTGGAATTCATAAGAGAAGTAAATATCTCAAGTGCATTCTCGCACATTGAAAGTTCTTCAATATCATTTCCTGTTGGTGCGATTACTGTATCATCAATAGTATTAGAATTTTTACTCTCCGTGTTTTCACTCTGTGAAAAAATTCTCTTTATATTACTATTTCTTGTTGTCATTGAAGACTTTAATGGTTCCATCTTTTCTGGCTGTATTGCATCTTCCACTATAAAAAGATGATCCTGTGAATGTATCTGTGAAGTACCAGCGATCCTCCTTGAAATTGTTTCGCTTAAAACATTCTTTTCTGTTTTACTATGTTTTGTAGGACCTTGTGTGTTTTTTTCATCTGAACTACTTCTACCCCTTTCGTTTTTTTTTTAGATCGGTTTCCACATTTCCTCTAAAAATTTAGAATGTATTTAACAACGTTATAATAGTATCTATATGTCGGATTTGCACTGGGAGTAAGGTTGTGTGCGTCAAATGAATCTTCTCGAGAATTAGCCATTGGTACAGTACACACAGGTGTAGTTTATTGCAATGATAGAATAATTACAGTCTTGACAATTGATCACGGCGGTTGGGCACTCGCGACACTAGTGACGATGGTCTCAGGCTCAATAACGAATCCGCGGCCAACGGGATGACAAAAGAACGTACTCACAAAGTTTAAGTCTGGTTCTTTGTTAGTAAAACGTGAAATAACCACTGATCGCGAAGATGTTACTCTTTAATCGATGAGATCGCGAGCGAGAATGCCTTTCCCGTTCCGATGATGCCGCAGAGGAAAACTATCACGGGGTGTGTCTAAGGACACGAGATCATCGGATCCGTCGGGTATAGCCCTCGTTCCGAAAGTAAGGGAAATTGGCGTCGCTGTCAATTGGTCAGTTTGGGACAAAGACTGTCTGTCCGTTTGGAAAATCTTAATTGCCGGAAAAACCCAGGTTTTATAGCGGGTCCTCGGGCTAACTGGACCTGTGCTGTGTACGTGCCTCAACATCAGGTATTCATTGTCCGAAGGAACCGTTGGAATGTTTTACTGTCAAGTACCTCTATTGGTATTTCTTTTAATGAGGGTCATACTATAATTCCACACCTTTGTTAGGCGAAGTGCCCGTCCCGTTGACCGCGGCTACGTTCGGCGACGGATGGTCGCCTTGAGCCCAAGTTTATTATCACAAATCGCAAACAAGTACAATTGGGCAGGATGACGGCAAATTGTTTAATTACGACTGTAAACTTCAATTACAGTTTTACGGATTTTCCCGAAGTTCCAAAGGGAAGGCTCTGATGTCCTTTCATCTCCGACATGTATATTCGATATATCTTTGGTAATCATTGCTTTAATCTCATTCTTTGATCTAGTACTCATATTTAAAATCTACAAATAAATTCTTTATAAGTATTTAATATATATGTCGGAGAAGCGTCAGGAGTAGGGTTGTGGACGTTTGATAAATCTTCATTGGAATTGGCCATCGTTGGGTTATAACGAAGGTACGGTCTGTTAATACGAGTATGGATACTACCGACTTGACAATCAACCGTGGCGGTTGGACACTCGCGATACTAGTGATGTTGGTCTTAGGTTCAATAACGAATCCGCGGTCAACGGGAAGATAGATGTACGTGCTCACAAAAATCTAAGTCGTACTCTTTGCGAAAACGTGGAATATCCACCGAGCGTACAGACTCTAAGTAACTCGCTAATACGACCTCACGAGAGAATGACTCTCCGTCGCGATAATGCTGCAGAGGAAAGCTATGATGGGGCGTGTCCGAGGACACAAGATCATCGGATTCGTCGAGGATAGCCTTCGTTCAGAAGGTGAGGGAATTTGGCGTTGCTACTAATTGGTCAATTTCCATATCGGTGGTTAGAAAAAGATGCTAGCCGCCCTCGAGGGAAAGTTGCTAGTGGGAGACGCCGTTTGTTGAAAAATAGGGCTCTCCTATTTTCCCGTAGCTGGGACAAAGACTGTTTGTTTGAAGGACTTTAGTCAACTAAATTCTAAGATTTATGACGGGCCCTCAGCCTAGCTGAACATGTACAGATTCATCCCCTGAGCGCGGCTACGCTCGGCGACTGGCTGTCGCCTCGAGCCCAAGCTCACTATCACAACTCGCGAACAACTACAATCGGATTGAGTAACTACAATTGTTTAATCACAGCTATAGTGGACTCTAGATTACAATGTTGCGGGATTATCCAAAATTCCAAAGGCTCCGGTGTTCTTTTCATCTCCGACATATACATTAAACTACACTTTTTAATAATACATACCATAATTTAATATTGTGGTTGAAATTATGACATATATAAAATTAATACAAACACTTAACTTAGAAACATATGTAAATTATATAAAAAAAAATATTTATATGAAACAATAGTAAAATAATGGAGTAACGTTGAGAATAAAATCTAGTTTAATTATACATATATACCCTTTTAACAATTCCGTTCTTATCAATTTTATTAAATTTACAGTGAAGCTTACAATTACACTAATGTAAATGAATATTAACGTATATGTTTATTATTACACCAAATAAAAATGAAAGTAGTCTAATGAAAAATACAATATACTTTAATGGACATAAAACTAGTAAATAGCGAAGCATTTATTAATATTATTATAATATTTATTAATATTTACTTACCTTTTACGTTTGCACAAAAACTATGAAATTTTAAATATAAACATTTATAACAGAGATAAAGCAAGTCACAGAAATTAGCGTCTTTCAATGGCAAAATGCGTTCAAGGAAGTGAAACGATAATCTCCGTTTCGCGTCACAAGCGGAATTGTGCCAGTTTTGGTCCTTGAAAGTACATGTAGCGGCACATGAGCTAGAGGACAATTCAAATCATGTTGTTGTTTTTTTGCCTTGGAGTATCAATATCGTTAGGACATACATAATGTAATAGTAAATAAACTCCAGGCAAAACAATGTCGCCGCTACGTGCTACTGTCGAATGAAGACGAATTTGAATTTTCCGACTCTCCCCCGACCAGTTTAACTACAGTTTAACTACACCAGTTTAAACGGATTCAAATATATTTAGAATAAATAAAATAAATAAGAATAAACATAAATACCGTCGAGAGGCGCGCGTACAAATATATTCGCGAAGCTAGGGTATGATCACTCGCGAAAAACTCGATAACTGTAACTCGGATAATGTCTCGGATAATAACTCGTAGATATTGATCGATAATTCGTATATACTCTGTATATACTAACTCTCTCCTGATCGCGTCCGTTTATTTATATTGGGGGAGGGGGGGGGGGGGGGAGTCAGAAAATTTGAATTCATCTTAGATCGACGGTTGCCCATAACGGTGACTTTGCTTTGTTCGGAGTTTACCTATCGATATTTTTCGCCACGTCCTATGACTCATGTGCCGCTGCATCACCCCCTACCAGTGATAACGTGATTATTAGGTCATATTCGTAAAAAAATTATTTACACTATTCTCGCAAGTCGTCGCAATTTTAAAAGTTGAACATATACAATATATTCTGTGTCCGACAATTTACGGTTCTTACACGAAACCTGCCTGAAACCAATCGCGAAAACGGACTCTTCGCGCAGACCGCGTAACGTACTCATTCCTGGTGTTTTCTTCCGCTATTCGATTGTTCTTGTTTGCATCGCTTTCGTCGCGGGCGTTCGCTTAACCTACCGGAATCAGTACGTTACGAGATTCGGCGGTTTTTTCCTCTAAATCGTCCGGTACTACAAACGCGGGTTTTAATCGGTCTATGGACACGTCGCGATTACTTATTTTAATAATATAATTTTTTTTCATCCCTTTTTACAACTTTAAACGGCCCGTCGTGCCGCGGCTGTAAAGAGCCTTCTATCGCGTTATAGCGCAAGAAAACATACAGCGATGATTCTAGTTCTTTAAAAATGCAAATATTCTTTTCGCCATGACGAGTCACTGGGTATGGCCTGACCTTCTCCATCCGTTCTTTTAGCCGGTTCGCGTATTCCGAGTTGGCCCGCTGCTTGGTTGCTAAGAAACATTCCGCCGACAATCGTATGCCGGTGCCGTAAGTCATGTCGGCTGCCGTTGCATTTAGGCCCTCCTTTATCTCGGTTTGAATGCCTAATAGTACTATCGGCAGAATTTCGACCCAATTGCTCGTATCGTGTCACTCGATTGCCGCTTTCAGTTGTCTGTGTAGGCGCGGGATGATAGGCCGTCGTGCCTAAGTGCTTGACACCGACCAACCGGCATAACTCCTCAAACAGTCACGATTCAAATTGTCATCTTTGGTCGGTCGTTATTTTTAAGGGGACGCCGAAACGAGCTATGCAAGTCGAAAGGAGGGCCGAGGCAACGGGTGGCGCTTCCATATCAGCAATGGGAACGGCTTCGGGCCAACGCGAAAAACGATCGATACTCGTTAGACAATATCGACAACCTCGCGAATATTGCATGACGATAATGTCTAAGTGTATGTGTTCGAACCGGTCTGCTAACGTTCTTAACGTTCCGACGTGTGAGGATACATGCCTGGTGACTTTGCACCTTTGACACGGTATACATTGTCGCGTCCACGTTCGACAATCATTATTGATGGACGGCCAGACGAAACGCGTCGTCACCAATTTTTTCGTAGCTCGTATCCCCGGATGGGAAAGCCCATGCAGCGACTGAAATACAGTGCGTCGTAACGATTCCGGTACGTATGGTCGCAGGATTTCGCACGTACCTTATTGCGCGGATAAACACATATGTCGGCACCAGTGCCCACTAAAACCGAAATGTTCGTCAGCTTTTCCTTGACGCAGATGCGGCGGATTTCCAAGCCGTCGTCGTATGCCGCGTTTACGGACGGCTGGTCGCATTTCCCTATTTCCAATTGCACGGGGATCGACATTTTCGCGCGCGTTCTCGGAATGTCTGGTTATAATAGCACAGGCCGGAATCGTACGTTCTTTCTCGCGACCTCGATCTACTCCGACTTTTCAATCTCGATCGCCGACGCGAATAATGGTTGATACTCGTCGCACACATCTGAGCCATCAGTTGGTTCATCTGATCGCTTAACGTGTTGAAAACGGCGAGCCATGCTTGCTTCGATGCTTCATTTTGCGCTGGTGGATCGGTTATTATTGTGACTTTCTTTTGTTCGGAGTTTACCTATCGATATGTTTCGTTCATCAAGGCGGTGTCCGTGTTGCGAGGCACAACAACAACATGAGTCGCTCTCGATCCGCCTCGTCCTATGACTCTACCGACTATCTACCGAGTATTGATCAGTTACTCACAAGTTATCAGCGAGCGATTATACACTGTCTTAGCGAATCCGTTAGTACGAGTGTCTTTGCGAACATTATCTGTTCTTATTTATTTAATCATTTTAAAATATACTTGACGGTTTCTACAACGGGCAATCTCGTCTAATAAATTTCACGATCAACCATCCTCTACACACAAGTCCTCTAAATACATAACGACTTTCCAGTTCAATTTGGATCATTGCATTTAACGCCATCTATTCTCCCGGGCGCGTCATTTTTCTCTAGAATTTAAATTGCATCCGATGTAATTTGATTAGTCGAACAATTATCAATTTCCATAATTGTATCTTCACGTAAAATAATTTTCTGTTAGCGTCCGCGGTTGTAAAAATAACGATCAGGTATTGAGATATTTATACAATGGTATACTAACTGTTACGTCGCCTAAAACATTTGCACTCCAGCCCTCGCGACCGGACAACGTCCATTCGACTAAGGTAAACTCGTTCCTATTATTAAAATCAAATATGGCCCAAGCTGAACCGATCAGCACATTGCGGCGGAGACGAAACGCCTTAGTCAGCCGATTTGCAACTACGAAGCGTCAACTCGACGAATATGAAGCGTCTGGACGGGTAGACAAGAACTTTTTAATAGCTTGCCGTAAATCGTTCGACGAGAATGGGAGGAAGATCAGCGCGGTTAAAGATGAATTAGAAGCGTTAGATGAGGGGGAAATTGCTCGTGCAGATTCTTTATCGCAAGATCGTCTGGAGATTGAAATACGGATCCTAAATCTCTTTGACCAAATACCAGCAATAACCGCTTCGCCAACAAAGACACGCGATACATGCGGAAAACCGGAGTATCAAAACCAACAAGTGCCATCCTATCAACATCTGATGGATTTTCTCAAAACGGAAATCAACTCCTCTCTAAAGCAAAGGAAACAAAAGGGTCAACCCACAAACATCATCGTCACCGACAAAACACACCGCATGGGCGAACCTTTACCACAACCAGCAGGACGCTGGTGTGTCCGACCTGCAACGGACCCCACGAACTCAGATATTATAAGGTCTTCAAAGCCAAATCGGCCACAAAACGTTTTCAATTCATAAAAAAGGCATCGCTATGTACAAACTGTCTAGGCAGAGGACACTCGAGGACACAGTGTACAGCGAGTTCGTGTCATATCTGCGGGCAATGACACCATACTGACCTAAACCGACAACAAACACAGGCAGTTTCACGGTCGTCGAGCGGTTAGTCGTCGGGCAGCCGTTCATCGAGCGGTCGGTCGTCGGGCAGTCGTTCATCGCACAAACGATCCTCTAATGGACAATCGCCATCTGGATCATCGAAGTCGAGTTCGTTCCACCATGCGTGACGGACATCCGAATCTTCACAGAAACATACACCTTCGGCTCCAAGAGATACGAAAGTTCATGCTTCGTATGAGTCACGCCCATCACGGACCAAGGGCACCGCCTCAAACTCCTCGTCTAAATCCCAACCGGAGCAAAACTGACTAAAGAAACAGACCACAAAAAGGGGGACCGAGTTGACAAACACATCTCCAAACGTCACACTGCATCATGATCTGCTGGTCACAGCACAGATCGATGTGCTAGACAAAAGAGCATTACCAATCCGAGCCGAGCTAGACATTGGATATAGTATGAATTTCATGACTGAGAAATTCGCAAACTCCCTCGGCATGAAACGAAGGAGATGTTCGTGTTGGGTAGATGATACATTTATACTGTACATGTGAATGTGTGTGTAAGCATTAGAGGGCGTCCAGGTCTTAATAGAGACAAAAGACTGTTGCCAGATGTTAGAAGAATCTGGAAGAGTCGGTTGAGAACAAGCGTGCGTGCAACAAGGTTGTCGAGGTCTTCAGAGTGTAAGATATGTGCATAGCTGCTGTGTGTGAAATAAAGTAAACTATTTGTATTTCCGAATCCTTTCTTTACCTTAACAGTTCGGTCCCAATCGGCGCCCTCGACGACTTGACTACAGTCGCTAGGAGCCAGATAACGGCAACCATTGTTTCTATGGATGGCAAATATGAATGTACAGCAACGTTCTTAATAATCCCAACAATATCGTCGTTAGTCCCAGACTACCCAATCGATCGGTCCGCCATCCAGATACCCAAAAATCTAAGATTAGCCGATCCAGCATTCTACATACTAAGCCCAATCGAAATATTATTAAGTTCGAGACCAACTTTAGCATCATTATGTGTCGGGCAGAGCAAAATACCCCAATCCATGGATACTGAGTTGTGTTTGCAAAAGGTTCGATTCAGTTGGGTTATCGGGGGGAGCCCACCCGCTCAATCGATATACACACTCGTTTCACGCTACCACAACCGACATATAAGCGGATCTCGCACGATTTTGGGAAATCGATGAAGGACCATCCACCATACATTTATCGGAATCGAAATTGCAATGTGAAGAGCATTTCCGCAACCATGTCCAACGCAACAAGGAAGGGCAATACATCGTCGCCCTGCCATTCAACGAGAAGCTTCCCACGCTTGGGACGTTAAGGTCCGTTGCAATGAGTAGACTCGCCTCTCTTTATCGCCGATTCCAACGCGACAAGCAATTCGAAGCCGCGTATAGTATGGTGATCCAAGAGTATGCAGACTTGGATCACATGACGAAGATTACGCACAACCGTCCCTCAAACAATTGTTATTATTTGCCGCATCACTTCAACAACGTCCCCCCCCCCCATTTTATGTGATCAACCGCCGTGGAGGTCGTTGGCGGCCCTTCATATTCGCTTTCTCGTTGTACCATTCCGCAAGACTTTCACTACGCGGTACGGCTCAAGGAACTTTGACTGCAACTTCAGCCCAGGACCACCCTACGTCCTCTCGACCTTCACTAGATCCCCTGTCTTGTATGTTGTCGCCTTCTTGCGCCTCTTGTTAAACGTCCTTCGCCAACAAGAGGCCAGATTGATATCTCGTATTCGCACTACCTCAAATTTGCTCGTAGCCGCCTTATTCTCGCTTTTCCTTCGCGTCTTAGAACTAGGCCTTGTCTGTTCGACTCTATAGTTTGCACGATACTCTGTACATTCTACGAAAACTTCATCGCAACCATCCGTGTTGTTTCCACCCGACGTTACCGCGGTTATGTTCATCGCAACCGGCTCATCTCCCTCTGCCTATCGAAGATCGAGGGCCGAGGATGCCGAGAGCCCGTAAAAGGCCTGAGGTCATTCTTATCAAAGTAGGAGAGGGTAAGGAATGGCTGCAAGTTTACAAAGAGTTAATGGTAGCGAAGGACATCCTAAAGGAAAGATCTGGTATACGAAGCACAAGAGTTGATGATATTTTGATAGAGATGAGGACTGACAGCGATGTGGAAATTGCTGCCAATAAGCTAAATGAGCTCATAGGCGATAAGGTGCGAGCGACGCCTTTACAGGATAAGGTGTCGACCGAGATCAAGGAGGTGAATCCCCTGGTGAGTAGGGAGGAACTTGTTGAGGCCCTGATAAAAGAGCTCAAAATTAAAGATGGTGGAGAGGTGGAAGTGCAGATGATGCGAAGGGCGCCATGGGCACGCAATCGGCGATTATCGTCCTGCCAAAAGCGTATATCGACAATAGTGGCAATAACATCAAGATCAGGATCAAGAATTGCCACACTCGAGGTAGAACTCTGGAAAAATACATTAGAAACAACAACCTCAATATATTATCCACAGGAAGACCGACATATTGGCCGACAGACCTGAGCAAAATCCCTGACCTACTCAGTTTTGCAGTTACAAGGAGACTAAACGCAAATAAACTAAAAATAACACCCAGTCTCGAGCTTAGCTCCGATCATACACGCATAATAATTGCATACAGATACAAACCAATACTTTATAGCAATCCAGAGACACTACGCAACAAAACCACCAAATGGCAAACTTTTAAAGAAATAATCGAGAGCAAAACCAACTGCAACATCCCATTGGAAACACCCGAACGCATCGAACAGGCAGTGACAACATTGACAGAAACTATCCAAGAAGCAGCATGGGCAACCACTATACCTGAACCAACCAACAGACAAACAAAAATAATTCCAGCAGACATACCTGAAAAAATTAGAGAAAAAAGAAAAGCGAAAGCAAAATGGCAAAAACACAGAACAAAAGAAAAAAAAACACCTAAACAAACTCACAAAAGAAACAAAAAACGAAATAAAAGAGCATAGCAACAACGAGTTCACAAAGTTCATCGAGTCACTATCTGCTCACGAGAACTACAACTACTAGCTATGGAAAGCCACAAAAGGAGTAAAGAAGACAACAAAAATGGTACCAGCAATCAGAAGAGCAGACAACACATGGGCAAGAAGCAACGAAGAGCAAGCTGAAGAATTTTCCAACTACCTGTACAACACATTTACACCACATAATATCAACAACAGCAACACTCCACTATACAGCAAATGCACAGGCTCATTAACGAAATAATACTAGCATTAGAAAACAAACAATACTGTACAGCCCTCTTATATAGACATAGAGAAAGCATTTGACAAAATAAACCACGCAAGCCTATTACAAACAATCAGGAAACAATTCCCGGAGCAAATATACCAGTTAAGAAAATCTTACTTAAGCAGCAGGACCTTCGTAATAAAAATCAAGGACACATACTCGGAAGTTAAAGACATCAAGGCAGGGGTTCCGCACGGAAGCGTCTTAGGACCAATACTATACACACTATACACGGCCAACATACCAACAACTACCAATAGCAAAATACTGCCAATAACAAATTACTACAAGAACATGTCACAAAAATAGAAAAGTGGCTGCAAGATAAACAAATAACAGCAAACCCCGATAAATGCAACCATATTACATTCACACTGCGAAAACAGGCACCACCAAACATTCTACTGAACGGCACGCACATACCGCAAACAAGGCAAGTCAAATACCTAGGACTCCACCTAGAAACACAACTCACATGGAAACAGCATACAAAATCAATAATAGACAAAATACAGACAACAAGGAGACAAATGCATTGGCTAACAAGTCGAAAATCCAAATTAAGCATAAAAAATAAATTAAAAATATACAAAACGATCATAAAACCAATCTGGACGTAAGGAATACCACTATGGGGAACAGCAGCAATGAGCCATATAAACAAAATAGAGACAGTACAAGCTAAAATTCTTAGAACAATAGTAAACGCCCCATGGTACGTTAGAAACGAAGGCATACGGAAGGACCTGGGAATACCAATGGTCAAAGAGAAAATTAGCAGACACGCAGAAAAATACAAAGAAAGAATAGGAACACAGCCAAACTGGCTAGCTGCGGAAACACCTCAAACATGGATAGAAGGCTGAAAGGGATATACCCAGCAGACCTCACAAAGGACACAACCAAACAAACACGAAGATGGTATCCCACTGGGGGTAGCCACCCACATGATAATCTAACAGCTAAAAAGTTCTACCAAATGTCCAAACTGGACAAATTGTGAATGTAATCAATAAAATAAAAAAAAAACCTGTGATCTGAGTTTAGCCATACATCTCCTAAAAGGATTAAGAGATTTTTTAACAAATTCCCAAAATAACAGTGAATTTTAAAATAAGGATAACGGAAATACATAAACATCTTGTTAATAACGACGTGGGTATACAGATAGGAACTAATATCTGGAGAATATATGTGACGGGATGATAGATCTACTTGCGCGATACACTAACTCAAGCGTGTAACACTCACGAACCGTAAGGCGTTACTCCTCGATGAGATCGCAAAAAGAATGCATCTCCGTCCCGATGATGCCACCGAGGAAAACTATGATGGGGTGTGTCTAGGGACGCGAGATCATCGGATTCGTAGAGGGCAACCTTCGTTTAGAAAGTAAGGGAAATTGGCGTTGCTGCTAATTGGTCAATTTCTATATCGGTGGTTAGAAAGAGATGCTAGCTGCCGTCGAGAGAAAGTTTCTAGTGGGAGACGTCGTTCGTTGAAGAATAGGTATCCTGTATCTTCTCGTAGTTAGGACAAAGACTGTTTGTCTGTTTGAAGGACTTTAGTTGACTAGATCTTAAAATTTATAACGGGCCCTCGAGCTAGCCGAACATGTACTGCGGAGACGCATCGACATCTGGCAATCATCTTACTCGAAGAATAGGGTCTGCGTGTGGCGAGCCACGGGACAGAAACCGTTGGAATGTTTACTGTCGCGTGTCGCCACGAATATTTCCTTTAAGGAGAGCTATAGAATTACTCCATACCTTTGTTAGACCCCGTTTGTTCATCCCGTGACCGCGGCTACGTTCGGCGACTGACTGTCGCCTCGAGCCCAAACTCATTATCACAACTCTCGAACAATTACAATCGGATTGAATAACTACAATTGTCTAGATTACAATGTTGCGGGATTATCCAAAATTCCAAAGGCTCCGATGTTCTTTCATCTCCGTCAAATATATATTTTTTATGTATCTTCAAACACAAAGTAGAATATCGAGCATTTTCCTGTGGATTGTAAAATGATCAACTGTGGTTGATAAATTAATAAATTGTAAAAATTTGTCGATTTGTACTACGATGTGCGGAGTGTGAATAGTAACGATAGTGAACGCACAATTGAATACCCAAACGACGTACTCCTGAGCTTTATACTTATTTTTAGAGGACGTAGAGAGGACGGAGCTGTCAGCGTGGTCGAAATCTCCGGGAAAACCGGAGAATTCGGTCAAGGAAGTTAGCCAATGAAGGGATAGTGCCTGTAAAAGATAGTGGGTGTAAAAGTAGCGGAATTCGGTCCTGAAAGGACGTGACAAGTGAAATAAAATCACGTGTGAGTTTATGATGGTGTGAAAGCCATATTGGAACACGTGACAACAGTGCCTCAGCACGAGCTACCAGGGGAACTACACGGACACAACCATACTGGTATGCGCGCCGAAAATGCGTCCTGCCGGCCATATGAAAGTGATAGTGACTGGTGGCAGTGGCAGGCGCGAGTATGAGTGTTCATTTTGCGCGCCTAGTGGGAACAAAGGACACAATTTTAGAGGAGGAGATAGAGGCGGATGAAACAATGAGAAGAGGGGACGAAGCGAAGTTGGCTGCTGAGCCTATACACGTTAGCTCCAGACGTACGAGGAAGACGGTGGGGTTTGAGGAGGGGTCCTTCCGCTCCTCACTGAACACGGGGAGCCTACGGACCGAGCAAATTTCGGAGGAAGAAGAGACCTGCTCTGTCGGAGCGCCCCGCGCGAAGAAGAGAAAGGCCAGCGGATCTCCATATCTTTCCACGGAACTGACCGTCGAGATGGGGACATTTACTACGGCGGACAGGCGAGCGGAACTGCTCCGTCCCGCTTCCGAGGTAACCAAGGTTGCCGAAACATCTCGCAACCTCAACGACACACACGTGGAGATGCTGAGAGAAGCGGCGAGGTCAATCGCCGCTGGCGCAACAGAAATTGTGAAAAAGATGGACACCGCTCCTGGCGCCTTCCCGATAATGGAAGGGCGCATAGCGGCATTAGAGGCGGAGAACGAGGCGCTCCGAAAAGTGCTGGCCTCGCGCTCCACGGAAGACGGCGGGACAACGCGTCTCGCCGCGATCGAACGCAAAATGGAGGAGCTAGGCCCATTGCTGATCCAGCAGATGGAGGAACGCCTCCAAAACATGGAAAGAAGAAGGGAAATGGAGGTCGTCTCCGAGGAGACCACGAGAAGGATGGAGCCTGGCGTTCCGCACACTCCGGCGTCCAAGGAAGGACAAGCGGTTGCTATGGAATGGCAGACCGTTGAAAGAGGAAGAGACAAAAAGAAGGAGCTGGCAGGGAAACAACCGACGAAGAGAACTCCGGGGACAGGGGCGAAGAGCACGAGGAAAGCCCCGGAGAGAGAATCGGAGAACGTACAAGGAGCGGGAGACAAGCTGCCTCCCCCAAACACACCGCGATCATCGGCGGTAACGAGCACGCTGAAGGACAATCAGGCCAATCTTACGCGGAAGTGTCGACCGCGGCCCAGGACAAGGTCCCTGTGGCCGAGGTCGGCATCAGAGTGGCAAGGATACGTAAAACTATGACCGAAGACGTCGTTCTGGAGGTCTCCGAGGACCAGAAGTGGGAGAAGGCCGGTCGCCTTCTGTCGCAGACCCTGGATCCGAGCAAGGTCCTCGTGGCGTCACCCTTGCGCCACGCGGAAGCAAGCGTGATCTGCGGTGGCAAGTGGCAACGAAAAGGGCTCGCCGCTGCAGGGAATGCCCCACTCAAAGCCCGCGAGGAAGGAGGCTGGCACGGAGGAAGCCATGGAAACTTTAGGTGATTGAGAAAATGCGCATCCTTCAGACCAACTTGGGACTGTCCAAACGATCGCAAGACCTGCTCTACCAAACCATTCGGGAAAGCACTGTAGCGGCACGTGAGCAGGACAAGTCAAATCCTGTTGTTGTTTTGCTTCGGAGTATCAAGACCGTTAGGTCACAAGTATTGTAAGGAGTAATGAACTCCGCTACTTACAACCGTCAAACGCAGTCGAGTTCAAATTTTCCGGCTGTCCCCTGACCAGTATAAATAAGCAGACGCAATCACGAGCGTGAGAGTTCATCGAACAGAGTCGAAGCATTTTGACGCTTAAACAGGCATCGCACAGATCTACGAAGTTTCTCTGAGTGTTTCACGGGTATTTATTCCGTGACACAAAATTATACCAGCGGACTCGTAATTAACTATTTGATTGAAGATATATTTAACGGATTGCGACGGCAATAATTCGTCTACGTTATTTCGCTACATCAAAACAGATCTATCCTCCACATTGGTGACCCCGAGGTGATCTGAGTGATAGAAATAATCGGGAGAGTGCCGACAAGACTTCGAACTCCGCGAGTATTAGAGTGTTCGAGATGACGACTACCGACAAGAACGAGCTCGCTAACGTGGACGCGGTAAACGCTCAGCTCCGCATACCACCGTCCTGGGCGGACGATGTAGAGCTGTGGTTTAATGTGTTGGAGGCACAGTTCAAACACGCCCAGATTACGAGCGAGGAGCCAAATATAATGCTGCCATCTCGAATATCGATAAACCTCATGTCCGACTCATCCGCGACATCTTAGTCAATCCACCGGAGAGCGGGCAGTACGAATTCCTCAAAAAGGAACTCATTAAGAGCTGGGCGAGTCAGACGCCTGACGCCTACGCAAAATAATAGAGAACGAACTACTAGGCGACAGGACGCCTTCTCAATTTTATCGAGACCAGAAAAGCCTCGCCACCCCTGCAACATCGGACGAACTCATCCTAACTCTCTGGGAAGGCCGACTCCCGGTGCACGTGCAGCGCGCGCGCACGCTGACTTCTTTCTCTCGCAACGCGCTGTATATGGACGTTTCGTGTTCTAAGTGAATCCGTTAAGCCAAGAAGACGAGTTATCGAGCTCCAGTTCGACCTCTAACTCGTCTACGAAACTACTATGTTGACTCGTCGACGCTCGACACCTTTATGTGTTTAAAGATCGATATGGAAATTGGAATTCACCATCTCATGATGCAATTTGGTGACTTCTGTATGTGAAACGGAGCTATCGAATTCCAGCCCGTGCTTGTCTACGCATCCACTTTGTTATTATGTCGTTATAGATGTTTAACGTCTTTATGCGTTTAAACAACTACAGAAAAATTCGAATTTCGAACGTTGGAAAAATTCGAACGTTGGAGATTCTTGTATGTGGAAAGAAGGATCGTCGTGGAATAAGTAACGAATAAAAATGTGCAGAGATCATTTAATTGAAATCATTTTCATTTAAATTTTTGGTTGTAGTAATGCAGAGAAAAAAAGTAAATATTGTTTTAATATAGGGGGAAAGTATTTGTAGAGTGCTAGCAATATTTTTAGTAGTTTTAGTTTTATCTATTTGTGGAACGCTTTTATTAGTACTAGTATGTCGTGTTTCGTTTTTCTTTTAATAAGGATATCACTTTTCACGTGTATGAAATCTTATGTGAGTCGGTTTAATCGCTCCGCGTGAGGTGATAAATGCATTCTCATCGAAATGTTATCCTAACGTTATCAAATCGAAGGTCGAACGCGAAATCTAGCGCGTAGTCAAGTTATCTTCGATCAAGGAACTTGAAACGAAAGTCTGACATTCTATGATCGTATTGGATTTTAATTAATGTTCGCTAATGGAATTTCTGTATTTATTAGCAAATCGTATTTTGATATACCAGAATTATGAAAACTATATAGAACGATGCAAGAATTACACTGTTCTGTAGACTAAAAATTATGTAAGAATAATTAGCTGTCCTGTTTAGGTTATACGATTCTTTCATCTCAATATCGATCTTTTTTACTTTCCTCCGACCTAAACTATAGTACTTCTCATTCCCCCCTTTCACGATGAAGTTTTTATAATGGGAAGTTACTCGAATTAATAAAACACTCCATTTACAAGAATTATTTCGAAAATGTAAACTATCGTTGAATCGAATCGATTTAATATATAGTGTATAGCGTACAATAATCTTGTTATGCCAGAGTTTATAGTTTCTTGCTAGTTCATATATATATATTTATTTATTTATTTGAGTTCGCGACAAGAGAGTATAGGCAATTAGAGGGATCAGTAATAGCATATATAGATATTTAGTATAGGAGAGATAAAGAACGAAGGAGTAAAAATAGGGCTGTAGACTGATGAAGAAATTGGAAAAGAAGAAGAAGGACAGTGCGAAGATAAAGTGCGTAGCTAATTAACTAGGTAAATTAGATGAAAAGGTAAAGATTTGTGCAATAAATAATAGATAGACGTATACACATAATGGTTAGTAGTTGGATAACGTTCGAATACGTTAGATTGAATAGACAATAGCAAAATAATAAAATAGCAAAATAGCAAAATAGCAAAATAAATGTAATAGCAAGATAAGGGTAAAATAAGGTTGTGCATTAAGATAAGCAGTAAAGAAAATAATTAGAAAACGAGTTCATCTTACGACATATGGTGTACAATCAAAGTTATACAACTTTCTCAAACAATTTAATAATGCTTTCTGTTCTACAAGATGTATGTTGCTAATAATTCTTTACTGAAATTGTATTGTATCGTATCGCATCGCATCGCATCGCATCGCACCGCACCGCACCGCACCGCACCGCACCGCACCGCACCGCACCGCACCGCACCGCACCGCACCGCACCGCACCGCACCGCATCGTATAGTATTTCCTTATTACATCGAGGCTTGCGCATATTACAATCAATCATTTTTGAGTATGTACACGAGCACGCTGGATGTATTTTGTTTCTGCTTTAATTTATTCCTTGAAGCTAAATCAATCTTCGTATAATAAATTAAGAAGAATTCGTACAGTAAATTCATTCTTCTTATATTCTTTATCGAAATAATGAACTAAATTGAGAAAGACAAAGGAAAACGGTTGAGAGAATAGGGAGAAGAAGTAGAAGAACACGAGAAAATCACTGACTCGAGGCTGGCTGTTACAGAAAAAAGGAAACGGGATCGAATGAATGGGGCGTTAGCCTACAGCGGTATACGTGAGAATAGCGAACACAATCAGTAATGACGTTATTGATACAAATTTTAGCACCGACATACTTTCTTCTATATCTATCATGTCGCTTGTCATTTTTGAAAAATAATACAAGGTCGTTAACCTGAGTAAAGCGTTGCGAAGATTTCAATTAGATGTCGCCGTTTGTTAAAAAGTTATTGTCACATTGAAAAGTTTATATTACAATTATTTGATATTTCGATACAGTAGGATCAATATACATATATACATATATACATTGATTATTATAATTGAATATAATAATATTATACTTTATCATATATATGATAACAGTGATGCAAATCGAATTTTAAGTTAATCAAGAATCAGCTTGTATTTCAATGTAAATAATGTGCGAAAAATGATGTACTTTCGTTTAAACATTTTTTAAATAATAAGTTTTTAACGAACGGCGACACTCGAACAAAAGCTTTGTAACACTGCTCGGGTTGATGACCTTGACGACATGTCAAAGAATCATGGACATGTTTTGCGAACATTTACCAATAATAATGATAAAAATTCGCTGCATTTATTTATATATCTATTATATATTTATATCTACCTAAGGTAGATAATTGCTTTACTAAGATTACAGGAATTACGGTTGTTTACGTACTACTGCCCATTTCGGAATTAGCCACGTTCGAGCATAGAATCATTGACAAATTTTCAAAGCCGATTTTCTCGAGAACGAAGCGTCACATAAGAAAACTTGTATTCTATATGTCCTTCTTATTTCTGCATAAAGAATCGCCTCGTGTTATTATCAATTATTATTAATCACGTTATTCGGCCGAATCCTCTGTCGTATATACATATATGTATGTATTTACATGTGACATGTGAAAATAAGAAAAATGTTAAAAATTTAAAATAAGAAAAATAAATTAGTCGTGGAATTTGTAACATGTGAATAAATGTCTAGCGAAATGAACTAGTAAATTGAAAGCAATCGTATTAATCGTATCGTTTGCATTTTCAATTGTTCAGATTAAATGTAAAATCATATAGGAAATCCAATAATAAAGTCTATAAGTTGTCAAATGTTGCTCATCCACGATGTTTCACGCTGCGTATCTGAAATTTCATGGAAACGCGTATTGCTATCAGACATTCCGATTTTGCAATCGCCTCTTCCAAAGCCTGCAAATCACCTTCGAGGTCATCTCGCGGATTTGCAATGAACGAACGGTACGTATTTCCTAACCTAGAAAAATATTCTGTAAACACTCGGTCGATTAAAATTTCTTCCTCCGAAACTTCAAATTCTGGATACTAGATAGATGGGAAAAAAATAAAAATGTAATGGCAACTATTACGCGATACAGATACACGGTAGAGATAGCCTAGCCTCGTTGTATGTATCTCGTGTTAACGTAACCTTTAAGCACCAACTTGAGAATATGGCAATGCAAGATAAAAGTAGAGTTACCGTTGGAAACATTACGAAAGTCATTTTCATTAAGAAGTTTCATACGATTCTTGTATCTACCTCTATATCTTAAAGTTTTAAGGTAACGAGTAGTTTCTCCGTTAATAGAATAGAAAATACAAGATACAGGTAAAATCTATCGACAGTGGCGGCGACGGGTCTGTCCACGACAGTGGTAATCGCAACTCGAGATTGCGCAAGTTCCTTCTCGATCTTATCACGACCGCAAACTATATACTGTACATGTGTATACATTACACGTGCAATACGTATACGAATACGCGTACGCATACACGGACTGTCATGACAATATGTACAAATACATATGATCTACATACGTATGCGCGTATGTATGCACGTACAAGTAAACGAACGAACTAAGTAAATGCTATAAAGACTGTGTTAAAGAGAAATTGGCATTAACAGAAAATGTGTTTTAAAATTATAACGTAACGTAGGATTGGATAAAATTTGGTAGGTATTTTCGGCGAGTATCAAAAAGGAGTGAGCAAACATTTTGTTATAAAGAGATTAAATGTTAAAATGTAAAATTAAATGTTGAAATAATTATTAAATGGTAAATGAATGGAATTTCGAAGAAAAATTAAATTGTCAAATATTTATTTTAGATTAAGTCAATGTTTATAAGCCACCTTGTACAATTAAGGTTATTAAGAATATGTTAAACTTTTAAAACAACTCGACTCTTATTGTGATACACAGCTTATCCATTATACATTCTAAACGCACCTATCAACGCACATTTAAATACAACTAATTCGTAAATAATGATTTCTGATATAACTTGTTTGGTTTTAAAAAGCAATAGAAATACAAAGAAAAATAAGAAACAAAGACATCTATATTCGTATTATCCAAATATAAAGAGTCAATATATTGAAATTATTATGGAAAAGTTGATATCTTTTGTTTGGCTGAAAAATAGTTGTTGACAATACCGATATTACATATTATCTAGTCTCTGCGCATGCATGCATACGTTTTAAAGTTAATTATTTGAATAATTTCCTTCTAGTTGGAAATCTAGTTGGAAGAAAAATTTGCAAATGCCGTTACCGTTTGGTCAACGTAATAAAACGTAATAAAACGTAATAAATATGATTAAAGTTCGTTATTATAATATCGAAATGTACAGGTTGTTTTGCAAAATTTTCTCATTAAAACTGAATATTATTTACATATAGAATATATACATACTATATAATATCGAAACGAATATTTCTTAATTAATCTTGGCCCTGTTTGTTTAAACGGTATTCGATATTTTTGTGAAAACGACGTAATTCCAGATACAGCTAACTTGAACGATGAGAAAGCGTGAAATACTTTAGATTCAAATATATAGCACAGCTGATATTTCAGAGTATTTGTCTTTGTTTATTTCGCGATTTTATCAGAGGTAGAAGGAGACATCCGAATATATGTTTGCCCCGACGCACACAGGGATATGAAAACGGTAACGCGATATGACAATGTCGATATAGAATGCAGTTTATGCAGTGGGAATAGGTATGCGCGCATACGTGCAATGTGCGCATTACGAAGACAAATCCGTGTCGCGCGAATGGCTTTCGTCGGGTATACGTAGTCGCACACGACACGTACATGAAAAGAAAAAAAGAGAAAAATAGAGATAGGGAGAAGGAGCGTGTACTGGAAACTCCCTGGATCCTTGAGACGCGGATAGGCCTAGTGAGACTTATGAATATTGATGAACCTTTCCCGACGTACTTACTGGCCCGACCGCACCTCGATCATTTGTTGCTACTCGACGGCAATCTTCCTCTTTTCTTCCTCCTATTTGTTTTCACAAAGTAAGTTTTTCGAGCATGTCGCGTACTTATTGCTAGCTACACTTTTTCCTCCGCTCATCTACTTTCTTATCCAATCGACTTACGACGATTGTAAACGTACCGCCCCGTGTATTATAAATATTGCCAACAGAGAAGCGTTAAATACGAACGTGCTTCGGTTGCACACGATGATCGTTAATACGAATCCCTTTTAAATCTGTTCGTTTCCCATTGCCAATTTGCTATTAGCATTTAAATGTTTTTGGTGAAAATAAATTAGCCTGAATGATTTTTTAAATTAGTCAACCTAACCCCAAGGGGTTCTGGAGGGCAATTCTTCGATCTCATCTATATGACGATGAACGATGCGTTTGGAAATATGCAGGATAATAAATCTGTATTTTTGATTCAGCAGAAACGCGACTGTAAATGCAATTAGGCGGTGATGTGGACAAGTCGAGGGGAAAGTAACGCAGAAACGCAACATTCCTTTACGTTCCAGTAGAAACGTAAGATACGCGACGATATAATTAGTTTTTATTTATTTTGGGGTTAGGTTGACAGGACTTGACAGGATTGGACAGGATTTGACAGGATTTGACAGCATTTGACAGCATTTGACAACATTTGACAGGATTTGCCAACATTTGACAGCATTTGACAACATTTGACACCATTTGACAGCATTTGACAGCATTTGACAGCATTTGACAGCATTTGACAACATTTGACAGGATTTGCCAACATTTGACAGGATTTGCCAACATTTGACAACATTTGACAACATTTGACAACATTTGACAACATTTGACAACATTTGACAGGATTTGCCAACATTTGACAGCATTTGACAACATTTGACAGCATTTGACAGCATTTGAAAGCATTTGACAGCATTTGACAGCATTTGACAGCATTTGACAGCATTTGACAGCATTTGACAGCATTTGACAGCATCTGACAGCATTTGACAGCATTTGACAGCATTTGACAGCACCTGACAGCATTTGACAGCATTTGACAGGATTTTACAGGACGCGTGATATAACCTGGAAAAGAAAATTGCGAATCGAAATATTATGATTTACATTTACTTATTTCTATATGAAATAACTTTTTTGTCCAGTTGTAACTCGCGTCTTGCTACACCCTATATATATTTTATATATACATCGGATTTTCCTTTTAAATAAATCATACAACAATAGGGTAGAGGCTGCGAATGTTACGCTATCTGTATATAATGGGAATCATGGGAAGGCGATCTAACTAAGCTATTAGGCGCCGCTACCGATCGTTTTCTATCGGCATCGGCGGTGTGAATTTTTCCGAAGCGCGAAACCAATTGGACGCGATCTCGTTGAGCCAGGCGAAAACAAAATGCGGTACTGTACTTACACGAGACGACGGTAGCTGGCTATTGCAGCCGATGCCAAAGCGAACCGGTTTCCCGATGCTGCTGAAAAATGCTTCTCGACCGGCTATAATAATTTTAATTGACACACAGACCAGACCGCTGAGTATCCTCGATCGGCATGCATGTACATATAACCTCGTATAAAGTGTCGTATCCAGCAAATGAAAAATGGGCATTGTTCGTATTTTTATGTAACCTTGGTCGTCTTATCTAGAACGTTTTTATTTTTTTCCACCGCTTTCGATCGCTCGCCGATCAACTATCGTAGAATATATCGTAATACAAGATCGATCGCGAAAGCAACGTATTTGAAATTCACGTTGATTATAATTTTTCTTAAAATGATCTTTAGCTGTGAAAGATAAATCCTATCGAATATGTTACATTTTGGCTCGATCGCGGATAACAGTTTTATCTTTAGCGCTGTACAACGCCGATAATATATTAATTATAAAAATCTTGATTATAGCAAGTATTTTGAAATTTGTTTGGTATTTCGATTTCGATTTCGATTTTGATTAATCGTCGTTCGTAAGTAAAAGGAGAAATCGGAGAATGCTGAGAATGGGTAAAATAAGGGAAAGGAGGAAAAAGAAGAAACGAGAAAACGAGAAAACGAGAAAAAGGTATATGCGATTAAGGTTAGAAGGCGCGTTCATAAGCGCGCAGCCATGGAAAATATTCCTGTGAAGTTGTTACGTAGGAACGTATGCGCGTTCAACGAGATATTAAGCGTGTACGTATGTATATGCAGTTAGGCCTACTCGAGCTGACTGGCCCGGGTGAAAAGAAAACCCGCGCCTACCTTGCAAGTGAAACACAGAGAGGGGGCAGAGAGATTCCACGTCGAATCCAGTACTTTTTGTACTTACGTGGAACGCGATTGCAAGGAAAGCTTCTATGAAATACCTTAGTATGCTCATTGTGTAACGTACAGTCTTTGTAAACGTGCAATTATCGCACGTTATCGTTCGGTAGAAGCAGCAAGACAATCGATCGTATGAAATTTTTCGACTCGCTCGCATGTTTCTCCTTGCTCGCAGCTTTAGCGTGTACTTTCTAAGTTGAGTAAAAGTGTTTCTTCTATCGTATTTAATTCTTCTATCGTATTCATTATTAAATAATTCGATTGTTAAAACGTCTGCTATAATTTTAAATATAAATGTTAGTTTCTCACTAAACTATCGACTCAAATATCGACTAGGCTATAAATTTATAAAATGTTGTTTCCTAGCAACCGAGTCTAGCGATTCTCTCGTAGTAAGTCTCTCGGTAACTTTACCATACAATCTGATAAAGTAACTTTAATTTAGATACGCCGATATTTTGTTATTTTGGCGTAACAGAAAAATACGTAGGTGAATTATAAAAAGGATTACATAGGATTACAAAGGATTGCATTGTGCGATACCGTTTGTACCGACATTTGCTTAAAGAAGCGTACGTTTCGAATACGTCAATTCTTTTTACTTTGACATGGCAGAAAAAAATATGTGAAAAAAGTTATATGCGTTCTGTGTACGTAATTTTTGTATTAATTTTTTTATTCATTTTTGTATTCATTTTTGTTCACGGGACGAACGCATTCGTTCGTTTTATATAAATTTGAGTTTGACAGTTTGTCTGATTTATGCACTTCGTAACTCGTTGCGCACGTATATCCTTCTTTGATGTCCGTTTAGAGAGGGAGATATTACGTCGCCGATACGCATTTCCGCGAAACATGGCGTTTTTTTTGGTAATTAAAATTTGTCTCTTGGACCCAACCAATTAATCCGATAGTTTTTAACGATTATAAGAGAATCAATGTTAATAATAAGTTGCATTTGTTGCAAATGTTAATAATAAGTAACGTAGCATTTACGAAAGAAGACGCGTTTCAGTCGCTCGAACGTAAATTAACTTTTGTTCGCGCCAGCGTCGATTAAGAGAAGAGGTACGGGAGGAGGTTGTAACCCTTTTTTCTTTACCTTTTTTTTAAATTTACCCTTTAAAAAGATACATTTGAGGGAAAACTAAACTAAACATTTTTGTTTATATTTCAAAGACCATTTAAAGAATGTTTCTACGAAGGAGGCCTGCGGAAGCTTTAGTCCGACACTGTCTTTGCGTCATTCTGTAAGTTATGAAAATCATTCTGCAGCGTAACGTTAAAACGACGCGAAACGTTAACGATAATCTCTAACGAAAAGTCTGGACGTGGAACGAACGGTGGATGTGCTCAACGATAACGTCTTACTTGGCCCGCGTATTATCTGCATTGACAAGACTAACGTAATAGGAAAACAAACGTGGCTCGTCGTACTTGCTTCTTTCATGGTCATTCTGAATCTTAATCGGGGCCTACGGTATATACATATGTACGACCCGCTCGAAATAGAGCCGGCGTCGTGTACTCTTAAGGTCATCGATCCCTCTTCCGCGTCACCTGCCATCCTCGTATCTTTTATCTAGGCATGAACCTAACATCGATCGATAAGCAAATCGAAAATACCGTAATTATGCGATTTCCTAACTTTTCCCAATTTCCACTTTTTATATTTTCAAATTCGATTTTATGGCGAACGAAGCGTTGTATGAAAAGAAATTCTCTTTTGTATTATCGATTTATTCCCTTTTATTATCGTTTCTATTCGTTCATCGCGAATCATACAGACCCTTGTCGATCGTGCTACGATTACATAATCGTGCCGATTAGGGGCAAAATTTTGTTTGCCCTGTAATCGAAAATCGATTCTCGGATATAGAAACACCGATGAATTTTTCAAATTAGCGACAGAAAGTATAGCCAGAAGCTTACTTTTTTTCCAAAGCTTTATTCTATTACCAAATGGACAAGTGAATCGGCAGAGTTCGAGAAACTAACGTACTTTCTAATACACGTTTATAATTCGCATAAAGAGAACGGAGTAGGTACCTGTGGAATACTGATAATCGATACACTCGATCGATAACGAATCTTTGTATATTTACAACCGTAGATGAAATATGAACGTCGTAATTACGCTATAGGACGATTCAGCAACGTTATTCGTTCCACTTGAACGTATTAAAGTTACTTTCTTTTACTAAAGCTTTTACTATCGTTTACTTACTATCGTTCAGTTATAAATAACGTTAAATTCAAAATTCAAGGATTTTATGGTATATCGAAGTATATAGTTATATATAAAAATAATAATAACAAGTATATAAAAATAATTTTATTTCCTTTTTTTAATTATCATATAGGAAAATTTGCATCGTTTATATGTCTATACACTGTACACTGTACACTGTACACATAAAATACATGTACATATACGGATGGTTTTTGAGGAATGCGTAACTATACGAAACATTTTTCAAGGATCATTTTTCCAGTAGAATGGTAAATTGTGCGATACTGTGCAACGTAACGATAACTTGTATCAAGGATTTATAAATAATTGCGTACGGAAAATCAATCTGCAAGTGAAATAGTAGTACTGTTAATAATATTATACCGCTTTTACCGTATAAAATATTCGATTAGAACGAGGCGGCTGGCTAAGGACGCGATCATGCCGCTCTCTGAGCGGCGGACGCTGAGCGGCGAACGCTAAGCGGCAAAATTGGCATGTGAAACGGTGGCGTTGACTGTATCGTCGCTCCTTCTGCTGCTTACCGTTTACCTCTCTGTATGATCACGGTGTTGGCGGTTCTGCAGTTGGCATCTTTTTCCGCCAAACGTTCGTAAGGCCGAATTTTCATAACCGTCCATTTCCGTGAACAGCGATCCTCGTTTACGGCTTTAGCGACCCAAAATACCCCCGAAAAGACACACCCGAATGAGAAATTGTCCATTCCGTGAGAGAATAATAATTCTTCGTCGCCAAATTAAAACATGTACGCAGACAATCGGAGTAAGGTAAAAAACGACGTGTTTTAACCACTTGACTAATTAACTGCCATTCTTATATCTTGATATATATATATCGATATTTACGAATCGAAACTATACGATATCCGATACCATATCGATAATATGCGTAATACGTATGATATATCTGATAAAATATATACCCGTTCTCGTTGGTTCGTTGCGTTTTATTATACAAAGTCTTCGCTATATTCTTCTATATCGCTATATTCGCTTCGCTAATAAAAGAAAAATTTATATTAGAAGAAAAATATATGAACATTGTATGTAGAGTGTTGGGACAAAGGACAAGTTTCGAAGTCTGCGGATAGAAGCGAAACGGAGAACTTGGAAAATAGGCTGGAAAATAGAGAGAGAGAGAGAGAGAGAGAGAGTGACAGGAACGAGAACGTTTTCTCAAGTTCTCGATAAAGGTAAAACGTTATGAGACTGCGTTCGTCCAAATATACGAAAATAAGTGCAATCCTGGTGCATCGTGGTGGATGGCGTGGTTAAAGTAGGGAGAAAAGACCTTGAGTCGCGTCACGTGACCACGAAGCTGCATGGGAGTTGGGTAGGGCGGTTGCAGAGGGCCTTGACCTTACCGTCGGCGTCGCAGCCATAGTTGTAACTACCATCGTCGTGGCCTTTGCGAACATCCGAGAAGAGGCCGATATAGCCGCGTGACGCTTCATTTTCCTACGGTTTAATTCTTCCCGTTCTCCCGCTCGTTGGTTACACCAAAATTTCCACTCTTCCACGATATCCTACCGACTAATAGTTACCGCTGTACGAAGCAATGTCGTCCGTTCGTCGAACAGATGTTTTTAAAAACTTTACGAGTCACAAGTTAGTAGTATGAAAAATATATACAAGATCGTATACTTGAGATTTCAAGTATATAATCTAACTTTACGTAACGTAACGTAACGTAACGTAACGAAAATAGAATTAAATTTTATGCGAACAAAATTATGTATAAAATTGGTAATTTATATAGAAATAAAATGAAATTTTCCCCCGAGTCGCATAGCTTTATGCGAAATTCAACGCGCGAGCGAAAATTTATTAATTAATTAATAAAAAGCATAGAAAATTAGCTAGAAAATTAAATAGAAAAATAGTCGGTCGTAGTATGTTTTACAATGTTTCTTGTCGCTTTCTCGCTTTCTCGCTTCATTTAGCGAATAGTTCTTACGGTATATGATGCATATTACGTTACGAAGGAAAGAAAAGACTTGTATCATGAGTATTTCTGGAATATGTTCAAGGACTGAACGGTAATTGCAAAAGAAATAAGGTAATACGAAATTTATCGGTAATATGAAATTTAGCATATACGCGTAGTTAGGAAAGTTATTTTCTTTTTATCGTACGATTCGGTCCGTCCTATCCGCCACAGTCCGAAAACTATATTTTCTGAAACTGTATTTAAAGATAATATCTTCCGTAGAAAATGACAAAACCGAAATAATGTTTTTTTCTCCTTTCGTATCTGATTAATAAATAATCTCGTGTAAAGATATATTATACGTTTTTGTGTGTGTGTGTGTGTGCGCGTGTGTGTGTTTGAACGATATCGCAAATTTCTTCGCATCTTGGATAAATATTTGGTCACTGTGATTTACAATACTCGATTTACAAAGTAACCATGGTAGTTTTTAGTAGGTATTAAGATTAAGCGATTTGGAACGAATTAACGACGAATTGGAGGTAACGTTTAAGCGATAGCGTTTTTCACGAGAAATCAGCGTATTATAAATTTGCGTCTGTTAAAAGACGTAGCAACGTGTTGCCTGGACATACATAATTAACGGTATTGACGCATCCAGAGTATCACGCGCATCCACGTTCTGTAACGGACAAAGAACGGAATTTCGTATAATAATTTTTGTTTTCCCTTGCTCGGTGCATTATATCGTGTTGCATGATCGCCGAGTTACAAACAAAAGATACGAGTACGAAGCGCGTTTATGTTTCCGCGCGAAGGTCGATCGGTGGTTCTGCGGGACCGGAAGTGAACGGGATGAATAATGTACGCGCTCACAAACTCTAAGTCGGACTCTTTGTTAATAAAACGCCTAATATTCACTGATCGTAAGGCGTTACTCTTTTCGTCGATGAGATCGCAAGAAAGAATGAGTTTCCGTCCCGATGATGCCACAGAGGAAAACCATAATGGGGTGTGTCTAAGGACATGAGGATTCGTCGAGGATAACCTTCGTTTATCAAGTAAGAGAAATTGGCGTTGCTGCTAATTGGTCAATCTCCATATCGGTGGTTAGAAAAAAATGCTAGCCGCTCTCGAGGGAAAGTTGCTAGTGGGAGACGCCGCTCGTTGAAAAATATGTCTCCCCTAACTTCCCGTAGTTGGGACAAAGACTGTTTGTCTGTTTGAAGGACTTTAGTTAACTAAACCTTAAGATTTATAACGGGCCCTCGAGCTAGCCGAACATGTACTGCGGAGACGCATCGACATCTGGCAATCATCTTACTCGAAGAATAGGGTCTGCGTGTGACGAGCCACGGGACAGAAACCGTTGGAATGTTTACTGTCGCGTGTCGCCACGAATATTTCTTTTAAGGAGAGCTATAGAATTACTCCATACCTTTGTTAGGCAAAGCGTTCATCCCGTGACCGCGGCTACGTTCGGCAACTGACTGTCGCCTCGAGCCCAAGCTCACTATCACCAATCTCGAACAATTACAATCGGATTGAATAACTACAATTGTTCAGTTACAGCTATAGTAGACTCTAGGTTACAATGTTGCGGGATTATCCAAAATTCCAAAGGCTCCGGTGTTCTTTCATCTCCGACATATATAAATTTTCGTCAATATTGTACTTAATTTCTTGAATATTGATCGCATACGGTCGATAGTATTGTCAATACCTGGTGTTATGTCGCGTAAAACATCTGCACTCCATCCCTCGCTGCTGAACAGCCAACGGTCCACGTACCGTCATTCAGGCCCTCAATAAATCTAAGGACCCACCACAATCCTTTAACTTCTAACTTCATTGTTTCAACACATGTTTTTCAGTTAATCTGTTTGTCCTGGAGGATTTTCAAATTCTAGAAATTGTTCAGTTTATGGCTGGTTTTTAGAAAAGTCCTTGGGTTTATTATGTGCTCTTAAAAATTACGGAGAAAGCGGGTAGTGACCTAACAAAAAATGCGGTTATTCGCCTAACAGAAAATCTGGGTTTTCGCTTAAACAATGTCACCAACTAGCAACATTGGTAGGGGGGTTCCTTTCCCTCTTATCTCTCATTAACATTGACTAGAACCAATGGACATCGCAGATCGTCGCCCTCACCTTACTAACGAAAAGTGTGAGCAACGAATCCGGTCTCTCCGTTCAAAAAACCACACCCACACCGAGCTTTCCTCCGTAATTGCATGAGAGCGGAAAGTCAGTCAGTTCAATTGCTATCAGTTCTGCCCGAGCAGTCGAGTTATGCAGACGTAAAAACTAGTGCCTCCGTAAGCGCGACAAGAGTGAAAGAAAAGGGACCGAACCAATCGATGATGGAAAACACCCAAAAGATGCCAACAATAAGAATACTAAACAAAGGAGAAACATACGCTATAAACAGGGCAGTAGACCAACAGAGCCCAAATAAACCAACAAGTTAAGTACAGAACTGCTCAAATACAAACGAAATAGAGATGGAAATAATACAAAAAGACGACGAAAAGAACAACATCAACAAGGATCTACCACAACATAACGAAAGCTGGAAGACTGTAACTCCCAGCAAAAAAGAAATAAATACAAACACAAACGATAGGAGGACTACAGAAACAGAAAAACAACAATGGCTACAATAAATTCCTACACAAAACTCCTTCAGCTCGCTGACAGAAGAAATGGACACAGGCCCTACAGAAAAACCAAGAACACATACCCCCAAGCCACCACCAATCTACATAGACGCTAAAATAATAGACCCCCTCATTGACCTGCTAAACAGCACGGCAGGAAAAGAAAACTACACCATTAAACAGCTCAAACTGGATCAAGTAAAAGTACAAACTAATACCCCAGAAACCTATAGGAAAGTGACAAAAGCGCTAAAGGAAAGAAACGCTGGGTATCATACTTACCAACCCAAATCTGACAAAAGCTACAAAGCAGTAATCAGAGGTTTACACCCTAAAACAAATACAAACAAAATATGCGAGGAAGTGGCCAAGAGCGGAGCCAATATATCGAATATATAAAATAGCGCGCGTTACTATACGACACGCGTTATAACTGCTATATCGTATCGCAAACTCGCATATCGCTCAGCCGTTTTCCGACACAACGATAATAGACCATGTTTAAAGAAACGTACGCATGATGGCTGGATCGTCGGTGAAGATGCGCGCAACGAGCAGCAGACGACAAGGCAGGCACGCAAACCGATCTCGACCTGTTCCTCTGGATCGTCCGAGAAGCAGGCAACGTATCTTCGTCGCTGTCGCTTTCCGTCACCGAATTCCCATTTCCAGCGCAACTCTCCCTTCCCCCTTTGCTTCGCTTGCTCGAGAAATTCTTCTTCTCTATGCCGACGGTCGTCGACGAGGTCGAGCTCACCGGCAACGAGACTGCCGACACGTTCGTCGACGAGCCGCTCGTCAACGAGACTCCTCGCAAACGAGACACCAGCTTTATGTCCAAGCACAACATCTTTCCACTCTCTCTTCTCTTTCTTCTTTAATTTCCCCCTTTAAATAGTTTTCCCGCCATCTTTACCGATGCACAGTTTCCGTTTCCGTTTCCACGATCTCGTAATTGCTCGAAACAGCACCTTTCTTCTACTCGAAATGTTCACCTTTAATCCGATCCGGTAAAAAACGTCCGTCTTATTATACGCGAGATATTAACGTGTACAGCGTCATTTTCCTACCAAAGCCACAGCAACGACAGAAAATCGTAGAAAGCACGTCGTACACTTTCGTCGTGTGCGAAAACTTTGCACACTGCAACCTTCCGATAATACGTCGATACCGTAGGTTCCCCCGTAGCTCTGTTACGTTCTTTGCCTCTTTCAAATCGATCGCTGTATTAGATACGTTACAAACGATTACTATGTTCAACGACGAACAATACCAACTTAACCACCGATTTACGCTAAGAAGATCGTAGATTTACCATTTGCAAAGGAAAAAGAACGTTTGTTAATTTCTGAATTCTAGTTTCTTCTTTGCTTCGTCTCGTTTACTAAAATCAGCCAGTCAAGATATTATCTTCGTATCGATGTCGTAGAATGTAAATACTTTTTGTAAGAGCGTACACAATATCGAGCAGAGGGCAAACGGATAAACGAATACATTGTTCAGAGATGTCGAATCGATCCGATTCGAGGATCGTTTCCGAAATTTCATTATTTAATTAGAAAGAAAGAGAAGGTCGACCGATAACCAGATTCGAATTCCCTCGCCTCGAATCCGTATTTCCAGAAACAGAGTCGGAATTACTCTGTCAACACCTTACCACGGCCAGTATTCCGTTCGCATAATTATAATAATTTCTCGGTTCATCCTCATTAACAGCTACAACGAATTCCAATACTTGGCCAGCGTAACTGTAGCCACCAACTGTTGCAACGGCTACGAAAAGTATTTGTACGTCCTTCTAAGTATTACAGCATTTACTATTTTATTACTATTTAATTGCGCTCGAATATACAAAGTTTCGTATCTTTACTCGTTTAGTCGTATGTATTTTCATACGACAGCGAGAAATTTATTTTCCAAAAACGAATTC
This sequence comes from Bombus vancouverensis nearcticus, assembly GCF_051014615.1. NCBI lineage: Eukaryota > Metazoa > Arthropoda > Insecta > Hymenoptera > Apidae > Bombus > Bombus vancouverensis. The sequence continues at coordinate 80,054 of NW_027468937.1, read as the reverse complement.
GAACGCTACAAAGCGAGCGTTAGCGAGTTTTACATTTCATTCCGATTTATACGTAGATGCTGAATTTTGTATATACGTAGCTCGAAAATCGCTCGAGGGCGAAAGATGCGACAATTCCGAACAAAAGTAGCAAAGTAATAGCAAAAGTAGCAAATGTAACAAGAAATCTGGATAACAGTCTAAACTACAGCCTTAAACAGAGATCTCCGAGTATATAACGAACTTGATACCATCGCTAGTTATCCGTTGAAAGCTTCGAGGTTCGTAGCATTGGTGCCAAGTTGCGTGATTTATTACCATCGATAAACCACCTTTTTTAAACATGCTGGCTGTCGGACGCGCGCGGACATCGATATCATTGACCGAGTTTCCCTGTTCCGCAGGTCTCTAACCCTTTTGAAGATCGTGGCTACATAATGGAAAAGAGTACCGACGACACTGACCGAGTCCCTTTGCCTTTGCTTTCCTCTCACTTTTTGCTTAACCAGATCTTTCACGTTGAACGAAGCGGCAGTCGATAGGTTGATTTTAATAATCAGACTTCACTTCCTCTCTCTCTCTCTCTCTCTCCCTTTCACTCAGCTTTGGCACGTTGAAGCTCGGTTATCGCGCCTGGATTGTAAGCGCCCTCCTCCTCCTCCTCCTCCTCCACAAAAAAAATGCGTCCGATTATTCGATGTAGGAAAGTAAGAGAGATAAAAAAAAATGTACTTCTATTATCGATAATTGACAAGAGAGATCTTTTTCTCACAGTCTAAAAGATATTCGATGCTGAATCGGTTAATATAATTTCTGCCTTTCCACTTCCTCAACCCGATCGAGCGTTCGCTTGACTGTAAAAAATTTCATTTTCAATTCGATTAATTTTATTTATCGATCGTTATCAACGATAGAGTCGTACGCGTGTTTTAAGAACGAACGAAGAAAGAACGTTTTAAGGAACGATATTACTTCGATATTCACGATATCGATATCAATAATTTTCACTTTTCGTTATTAATTTCCCAACTATTTCAAATGACACCGTATAATTCGCAAAAATATCGATCGTCTTGCAACAACAAAGCGTCGATCCCTTCGTTTTTTCTCCCCTTTCTCGTAAAAAAAATCTTCAAAGTATCAAACGGGCATATACTCGTTGGTTAAATACACAAAAATTCAAATCTTTCGTTTACGAATTTCGTAACGTTCTATGCAGTTTCGTTCACACTGCGAAAAGTGCCAAGATCTTCGGGCAATCGTTTTCATTACCTATTTTACGATGCCCTTTTCGTCGCATTGCGACCACCGTCACCATTATTTGATCGTCGAACGACTCTAAAACGAATCGATCTCACATTATCTTCCAATGGAAAGGCTTTCTTACAGCCTCATACCCGTCACATAGCCACCAAACAGTTTCATTATCGATGATTCTCACGGTCGATCATCGACGATCAACGGTTCGTTCGAGCGTAATAGCTGCACATAGCCACTGTCGTCGAGTTCGTGTCCGGACGACCTTGATCTCGGCCGTCGTCGATTCAGCCTACGTATCGTATCGATGGGAAAAAGAAAAACGAAAAGGCGCGGATAGAAAACGCGAGTGAAACGATAACACACGGTAGCAGTGACGTTACCGCGTCGGTAAGCACGAAATCGATAAATTGTGACGAATCGATCGAGTATCGGATGGATGAAAAATCGAAGAATTTGCCACGGGTCTCCAACCCCTACTGACAGAGTCAGGACACGACCCTTTCCGAACGAAGATGCAGCGAGTCACGATCAGAGAGCAAGTACTCTTACTAACACGGCGACTCGACGACTGGCACCACGTCGTCGAGCTCATTGGCTCTCTTTCGGGACCCTCCTCTGACGCCCTCCGCCCCTCTCTACAAAGATCTATCTCGTACGCTTTCTGTCTTACCGCGGTGGCTTCGTTCCTTTTCTGTTCGCGACCTGTACGTGCGTGCTCTCTCTATGCATACGCCTGTCTCCTTCTACCCTACCAACCGACCTACGTGACGGCGCGGCGACGCGGCGACGCCGCACCGCAACGCGCTCTCCCCCTCGCGTTTTATATCGGCCAAACTTTTTATCCTCCTCGAATTCTGCGCTTTGCACATTTTTCCAGCATTACATATAGATTGAATTCAAAAAGTTGCTTAAAAATTATACCGCTACTACAATACAATACTATACTATACTATACTATACTATACTATGCTATGCTATGCTATGCTATGCTATGCTATGCTATGCTATGCTATGCTATGCTATGCCATGCCATGCCATGCCATGCCATGCCATGCCATGCCATGCCATGCCATGCCATGCCATGCCATGCCATGCCATGCCATGCCATGCCATGCCATGCCATGCCATGCCATGCCATGCCATGCCATGCCATGCCATGCCATGCCATGCCATGCTATGCTATGCTATGCTATGCTATGCTATGCTATGCTATGTGGAAATAACACTTTTAAAAACATCTATGTACTTTCTCAATAATATAATTCGCATAGTATAATTCTTAAGGCATTGTAGCGCGAGATTCTTCTGCACTTACGACAGATCTAAAAGCGAAGCGATCCACAGAACGTATATAATATGCAAAAATATCGAAATTATCCAAAGTATACAAATTATTAGATGAAATAATTTTCTATCTAGATTACATCTTTTTAATTATATTCGGCAAAATATACAATGTTATAAATATTCGATGTTGCTTATTTTATTATTAATAAGCCCAATAAGCCGAACGAGCTTGAAACCAACATTTCAACTGTTTTATTATGTTTATTTTTAAAATAACATAGAAACAAACTAACTTTAAGTTATAAGATCAAATAAATTATTTTCGAACAATTTTCCACTTTAGTCGACTGCTTCAAACGAGTTATGATAACGAATAATACGGATATTTTCTTCTGCCCATTTCTTTCATTTTTTCCCTTACTCTAGTTAATTGATACTGTACTTGTTACTGTAATAGCAGGTATTATGGTGTTGTTTTTGCGAATATAGTTCTATGTATTAATTAGCCAATTAATATCGGAGAAAAATTGGAGATAAGATCGAAATAAGATTGCGCTTCAGGGTATAATTTGTTTAATCTGGAATATAAAAATATTAGATATATGTATGCATACTTGATTTGCAAGTTGCTATTTTGTTAAACATTTTCGTTGCCAATAACAATACGTATATATTAATAATCAGATACTATGTATATTATTATTACTTACTACTTTAGATGCATGATGAACGATAGTTTGGTTTATTCATTGAGTAAGCTCGGTGGTTTAGTTCATATTCTTTACCTTCGGTGTATACAGTTATTGTTTGCACCGAAGGGTGGCGTTAAATACTCCGTCCTAATCAATCGATCCAAGCGTTCAATGACGGCCATTTGGTAAAACAATTCTCTCTGCGGTTAAGATATTTTTGCAAAAGCATTCTAGTTTCTTTTATACCAATCGTAAGATATCGAAAATCATTTATCTCTCCTAATTAATTCCTTACCTACAGTTAAACTAATAATTTATGATAATTACTCTATTCATTTATATCAATTTATTCATAGAATGTATTCATGGAATCAAGGGAGCAAGTGCAATTTAGATCAAAGCCAACCAGTTTTCATCATCCATTGATGCGTGCTACCATTGGTAAGTCGCATGGTTTCGTTTCTTCGACGATAAGTTCAATGTTCAGGTATAATTATTTGGAACAACATGCTGTACCTATTCTAATTGATAAATTTCAATACATACGCCGTGAGACACCGTGGAATGCGTGCGTTTTAGCCTTAATTATTCGTAAGATAGGTTAGTCTATGTTAAGAGCATTGTGAGCTCATCGTGTACAATGATACTTATCCACCTTGCAAGGAAAATTAAAATTCTATTCTCTTTTTCTGCCGAAACACGCGTCCATTGATTCTTCCGAAAGATCGCAAACTCGTTCGTTCGTGTCGTGATTTTTATTTGATTTTCCGATTGATTGCAGTTTCTCTTTGGCTTCTGCCTACTTTTAGGGGCACATACAGCGTCAGTAGCTTCATTTTCTTTCTCTCGTCCCAAGTTAGACAAATGTGTCTTTGATGCCGAATGCAAACCAGTGGGGCTACGAATTATCGTACTGTAATATCGTAGAATAGATTTGAATTAGAGATCGGTTGAAATTAGAAAGCACCGTGTACGTCTTCTTTCGTGGTTTGTTTACATCCAAGAGCGCCTAGTAACAGCGACGCGAGAAAGGATAAGCAGTGTCAAAACAGAGGTACGGTTTCATATTTCAAGGAATCGAGAGGCCAAAGTATGTGAGCCGAAAAGTGTGTGTGTGTGAGAGGACGAGAACAAGAGCGAGCACGACCGGGCAGGATTGTATTGGCGAAGAGCAGAGCTAATTGAGTCGTTGAAGAGTAGAGTCGTTAGAGCTTTCGAGTCGTCGAAGAGTAGAGTCGTGAGAATTGATAGAGTTGTAGAGAGAGAGAGTGTGTGTGTTAGATTCGTTGTGACGAGAGTGATCAAATAACTGTAAAGTTATTTGATATAGATACGAGTATTGCATTTAGTTCCGTTAAATAAATATCGTTCTCTGTCCAATTTATATCTGTATATTCAGTTTAATATTAATAAATTGTAAGTAAGCGAAAAAAAATTTCTATCCTTATTTTTCGATCTTACAGTACGATGTTTATAAAGATGGATGTAATCATTGTGTGAGATATAGATATTGCGCGATGTATCCTTTGTTTGAAATTTGGAAAGATTCGTGTAAGATCGTTTTGTGTAGATCGTTTGACTTTCCGTATCTGTTTGTATCTCCGTCATCCTTCCCACCACGCCACTTTGGAAGCTGCTCAGCGAAACTAAGGTGCGACGAGTCCATTCAGTCGTCTTCTTTTCTATCGATAACATGGATCACGTTGCGTCAGGTTTGTAACCTATTCTAACCTATTAGCGGCGTCACTTCTTCATTACTGTCATTACTATATTTTTTACTATCGTTTATATCTCGTTATTAATATCGTTTAATCAATCCACGTTTATTTAACGATTTGTCGAACATTCAGATAATGAAATTAGGTGGTTTTCTGAAATTTTTTGTTTGTATCTCTCTTTAATCGTCTAGTTACAAAATGATACTGTTACCGGTAGCTTGTATCGTAAGCTTTCGTAATAAAATCGTTATTGATCCTTTGATCGTATTTTCATGTAATTATTTTATACATTTCTAGTTTGTTTTTGTGCAGGTTATCGATCGATGGCGGGGATAATATAGAAGTAACAGGAATATTAATATATGGACGCAACGACGATCAACGATCAGTCTGATGAATTTTCATGGAAATCTGGTAACGTTTAATTTATTTTAACTAAGACAGCTGTGTATGAACGGTTCTATTGTCTTTTTATTCGAGCATGGGTAACATTTGATATACAATTTATGTCTACTTTAAAATATACTTGATACATATTTCATAATAGATCGTTTCGTAATTATTTGGAATATTAAAATGAAAGTAAATACGATTAAACAAATCACTTTTTTTCATTCAAATATATGAAATCATTCTCTTATTTCAAACGAACTTGTAACAAATTATTTTATTGTTTCAATGTAATTCATAATGTAGAATCCTTGATAATTTAACGATAGCTTCGTGTAGACAGTTTGAAACATAGAAATCTTAACAATAACAGCTTTAACTATTTCTATAGGTATTGTAACACACTAGGTATTGGTATATCGAATTCAAATTATTTTTCTATATTACGTGAATTTGCTATAGTTTCCGTCATATATTGCAACTTTGTAACTTGTGTCTTTTTCATAGAGGTGGCGCGCAAATAGACTGAAATACTTCAAAGCAAGGCTTCGCGCGCGTTTCTCTAGCATTCTTTAAGCATTCTTTTAGTTGTGAACTTTTGAATTCTTGGAAATATTTTCGGATATTTATAACACGCGACCGTTGTGTGTTAACTATGTTTCGTGTTCTAATAACGAACATTCGTGGTATGATTCTCGCAAATGAAATGATCGATTCCCTATTTCGGTTAGGACAATAGAGGTGGTTATATGAAGTATTACACTGAGATAACGGTTTACAATTCGCACTTTATTCCAACAATTTTGTAGAGAAGATAGTTGAGCTGGTGCGTATAGATAAGTGAAGTAGGTGACTGATCTAAGGGTGGAAACCCGGTCAAGAGATGTCGACTGTTCTAAAGATGGAAAATCAGTAAAGTTCGGTGACGATGCTATTGTCACGTAAAATAACAAAATAAAAAAGGAATTTGAGGTAAAAAAATAAAAAAAGAAAACTTTATTTTTTTTCTAACATCAATACACTTTACAATCTACTTCCGAACTCTAGACGTGACTTTCTAAGACTGACTCTTACGATTTTACTTTCAATCGGATTCGATTACTTTCTTTTGTCATCCCTCAACATCCCTACCGTCCATGCATTTGCTAGGCGTCCGCGATCGTTGCCACGTGCTCTTTCTTCTAGAACCTTCGGTGGAAGGACCGTTGGGATGTTGATGGTTCATTAGGCACTTCAGCGATATACATTGTCGCCGAGTGCCGCCACATCTTTATCTCTATCTCTATCGTCAGTCCGTCGGATTTGAAGTATGCCGGTCGTGACACTATGGCGGAGGAAGGCTAGCGATGGGTGTGTCTAGCGCACGGGACCATCGGATTTGTAGATGACAGTTTTGACTAGGAAAGTGAGGGCAATAGTCATTGCTTCTGATTGGATGAGAAAAAGGTTGGTGGGCAAGGAAATGTTCTAACCGCCCCGGAGAGAAAGTTGCTAGCCGGAGACACCAAACGTGAGAAAAACCAACTTTCCCGTATCATTCCGTAGTAGACAATAAATTTAAGGAACACTTGAAATAAAAGAACTATGAAAATGCCAAGATTTATGGTGGGTCCTGAAGACTATTGAGGGTACGCAGTAACGATGCGTAGACAACTGGCTGTCATGTTGCCCGCGGATTGGGGCCTGGTTTGTGTACAGAGTCACCGGACGTAACATTATGTATTAACGATATAAACGATATCTTATGTTTTGTTGTAGACATATCACAGCTTCAACTTTTCCGTCTTCTTTGGGAATGTTCTAACAGTGGCTCAGAAGCCAAGAACGTAAGTATCTTTACATATCGTACTTTAATTATGTCTATTCTGTATATTTTGTATATTTTGTATATTTTGTATATTTTGTATATTTTGTATATTTTGTATATTTTGCTTTGAACGCTATTAATTAGGGAATACAATTTGATTAAAAACTTGGGAGGTTAGGATCTTCTCGGGTTATTCTTCTATTAAAATAAAAAGAGTGTTAGTTAAAGTCTTAATATCGAAGTGTAAAACAAATAACTAACATATTTCAGGAATTATTCTAGATTTTAAACTTTCATATCAGAGTTTCAGTTTTTGTACTTATCGAAGTTTATTAGCATTTCAATCTTTATTATTAGCAAAGTTACAAATTCAATAAACTTGCATTTTTCATTATCTCCAGCTTTCCAAATAATCAGCAGTCATTCATCGTGTTTTGTTCTGCTGGGATAGCACGGCAGTTCGATGGCGTAACGCTTCTGTTCCTCTGTTCCTCCTAACGGTGAGTCGCATGCATTTCTGTTCCTCCGGTCACTCAATCGTGTGATAGGATGGAAAGATGCGAATCGGCGTGGGGTTGTATTACGTAGAACTTTTTGCGAGCATAATGACCGCGGATATTTTTTAAACTCGTGAGTAGTAACATTTTTCTCAAATCTTTATTTATTAGTTCAGGATAGGTCTTCTCGCACATCGCGATTATAATAATTAGTTTTTTAATAGTTAGTTGAAACATGTACATTTGAGAATATACTCGTGGTACTTATAAATATGTATATTAATATTCGGTAGAAATAGACAAGTATCGACACGAATATACCTGTGTCACATAAATATGTCGGAGATGAAAGAACACCGGAGCCTTTGGAATTTTGGATAATCCCGCAACATTGTAACCTAGAGTCTACTATAGCTGTAACTGAACAATTGTAGTTATTCAATCCGATTGTAATTGTTCGAGATTGGTGATAGTGAGCTTGGGCTCGAGGCGACAGTCAGTTGCCGAACGTAGCCGCGGTCACGGGATGAACGCTTTGCCTAACAAAGGTATGGAGTAATTCTATAGCTCTCCTTAAAAGAAATATTCGTGGCGACACGCGACAGTAAACATTCCAACGGTTTCTGTCCCGTGGCTCGTCACACGCAGACCCTATTCTTCGAGTAAGATGATTGCCAGATGTCGATGCGTCTCCGCAGTACATGTTCGGCTAGCTCGAGGGCCCGTTATAAATCTTAAGGTTTAGTTAACTAAAGTCCTTCAAACAGACAAACAGTCTTTGTCCCAACTACGGGAAGTTAGGGGAGACATATTTTTCAACGAGCGGCGTCTCCCACTAGCAACTTTCCCTCGAGAGCGGCTAGCATTTTTTTCTAACCACCGATATGGAGATTGACCAATTAGCAGCAACGCCAATTTCTCTTACTTGATAAACGAAGGTTATCCTCGACGAATTCTCATGTCCTTAGACACACCCCATTATGGTTTTCCTCTGTGGCATCATCGGGACGGAAACTCATTCTTTCTTGCGATCTCATCGACGAAAAGAGTAACGCCTTACGATCAGTGAATATTAGGCGTTTTATTAACAAAGAGTCCGACTTAGAGTTTGTGAGCGCGTACATTATTCATCCCGTTCACTTCCGGTCCCGCAGAACCACCGATCGACCTTCGCGCGGAAACATAAACGCGCTTCGTACTCGTATCTTTTGTTTGTAACTCGGCGATCATGCAACACGATATAATGCACCGAGCAAGGGAAAACAAAAATTATTATACGAAATTCCGTTCTTTGTCCGTTACAGAACGTGGATGCGCGTGATACTCTGGATGCGTCAATACCGTTAATTATGTATGTCCAGGCAACACGTTGCTACGTCTTTTAACAGACGCAAATTTATAATACGCTGATTTCTCGTGAAAAACGCTATCGCTTAAACGTTACCTCCAATTCGTCGTTAATTCGTTCCAAATCGCTTAATCTTAATACCTACTAAAAACTACCATGGTTACTTTGTAAATCGAGTATTGTAAATCACAGTGACCAAATATTTATCCAAGATGCGAAGAAATTTGCGATATCGTTCAAACACACACACGCGCACACACACACACACACAAAAACGTATAATATATCTTTACACGAGATTATTTATTAATCAGATACGAAAGGAGAAAAAAACATTATTTCGGTTTTGTCATTTTCTACGGAAGATATTATCTTTAAATACAGTTTCAGAAAATATAGTTTTCGGACTGTGGCGGATAGGACGGACCGAATCGTACGATAAAAAGAAAATAACTTTCCTAACTACGCGTATATGCTAAATTTCATATTACCGATAAATTTCGTATTACCTTATTTCTTTTGCAATTACCGTTCAGTCCTTGAACATATTCCAGAAATACTCATGATACAAGTCTTTTCTTTCCTTCGTAACGTAATATGCATCATATACCGTAAGAACTATTCGCTAAATGAAGCGAGAAAGCGAGAAAGCGACAAGAAACATTGTAAAACATACTACGACCGACTATTTTTCTATTTAATTTTCTAGCTAATTTTCTATGCTTTTTATTAATTAATTAATAAATTTTCGCTCGCGCGTTGAATTTCGCATAAAGCTATGCGACTCGGGGGAAAATTTCATTTTATTTCTATATAAATTACCAATTTTATACATAATTTTGTTCGCATAAAATTTAATTCTATTTTCGTTACGTTACGTTACGTTACGTTACGTAAAGTTAGATTATATACTTGAAATCTCAAGTATACGATCTTGTATATATTTTTCATACTACTAACTTGTGACTCGTAAAGTTTTTAAAAACATCTGTTCGACGAACGGACGACATTGCTTCGTACAGCGGTAACTATTAGTCGGTAGGATATCGTGGAAGAGTGGAAATTTTGGTGTAACCAACGAGCGGGAGAACGGGAAGAATTAAACCGTAGGAAAATGAAGCGTCACGCGGCTATATCGGCCTCTTCTCGGATGTTCGCAAAGGCCACGACGATGGTAGTTACAACTATGGCTGCGACGCCGACGGTAAGGTCAAGGCCCTCTGCAACCGCCCTACCCAACTCCCATGCAGCTTCGTGGTCACGTGACGCGACTCAAGGTCTTTTCTCCCTACTTTAACCACGCCATCCACCACGATGCACCAGGATTGCACTTATTTTCGTATATTTGGACGAACGCAGTCTCATAACGTTTTACCTTTATCGAGAACTTGAGAAAACGTTCTCGTTCCTGTCACTCTCTCTCTCTCTCTCTCTCTCTCTATTTTCCAGCCTATTTTCCAAGTTCTCCGTTTCGCTTCTATCCGCAGACTTCGAAACTTGTCCTTTGTCCCAACACTCTACATACAATGTTCATATATTTTTCTTCTAATATAAATTTTTCTTTTATTAGCGAAGCGAATATAGCGATATAGAAGAATATAGCGAAGACTTTGTATAATAAAACGCAACGAACCAACGAGAACGGGTATATATTTTATCAGATATATCATACGTATTACGCATATTATCGATATGGTATCGGATATCGTATAGTTTCGATTCGTAAATATCGATATATATATATCAAGATATAAGAATGGCAGTTAATTAGTCAAGTGGTTAAAACACGTCGTTTTTTACCTTACTCCGATTGTCTGCGTACATGTTTTAATTTGGCGACGAAGAATTATTATTCTCTCACGGAATGGACAATTTCTCATTCGGGTGTGTCTTTTCGGGGGTATTTTGGGTCGCTAAAGCCGTAAACGAGGATCGCTGTTCACGGAAATGGACGGTTATGAAAATTCGGCCTTACGAACGTTTGGCGGAAAAAGATGCCAACTGCAGAACCGCCAACACCGTGATCATACAGAGAGGTAAACGGTAAGCAGCAGAAGGAGCGACGATACAGTCAACGCCACCGTTTCACATGCCAATTTTGCCGCTTAGCGTTCGCCGCTCAGCGTCCGCCGCTCAGAGAGCGGCATGATCGCGTCCTTAGCCAGCCGCCTCGTTCTAATCGAATATTTTATACGGTAAAAGCGGTATAATATTATTAACAGTACTACTATTTCACTTCCAGATTGATTTTCCGTACGCAATTATTTATAAATCCTTGATACAAGTTATCGTTACGTTGCACAGTATCGCACAATTTACCATTCTACTGGAAAAATGATCCTTGAAAAATGTTTCGTATAGTTACGCATTCCTCAAAAACCATCCGTATATGTACATGTATTTTATGTGTACAGTGTACAGTGTACAGTGTATAGACATATAAACGATGCAAATTTTCCTATATGATAATTAAAAAAAGGAAATAAAATTATTTTTATATACTTGTTATTATTATTTTTATATATAACTATATACTTCGATATACCATAAAATCCTTGAATTTTGAATTTAACGTTATTTATAACTGAACGATAGTAAGTAAACGATAGTAAAAGCTTTAGTAAAAGAAAGTAACTTTAATACGTTCAAGTGGAACGAATAACGTTGCTGAATCGTCCTATAGCGTAATTACGACGTTCATATTTCATCTACGGTTGTAAATATACAAAGATTCGTTATCGATCGAGTGTATCGATTATCAGTATTCCACAGGTACCTACTCCGTTCTCTTTATGCGAATTATAAACGTGTATTAGAAAGTACGTTAGTTTCTCGAACTCTGCCGATTCACTTGTCCATTTGGTAATAGAATAAAGCTTTGGAAAAAAAGTAAGCTTCTGGCTATACTTTCTGTCGCTAATTTGAAAAATTCATCGGTGTTTCTATATCCGAGAATCGATTTTCGATTACAGGGCAAACAAAATTTTGCCCCTAATCGGCACGATTATGTAATCGTAGCACGATCGACAAGGGTCTGTATGATTCGCGATGAACGAATAGAAACGATAATAAAAGGGAATAAATCGATAATACAAAAGAGAATTTCTTTTCATACAACGCTTCGTTCGCCATAAAATCGAATTTGAAAATATAAAAAGTGGAAATTGGGAAAAGTTAGGAAATCGCATAATTACGGTATTTTCGATTTGCTTATCGATCGATGTTAGGTTCATGCCTAGATAAAAGATACGAGGATGGCAGGTGACGCGGAAGAGGGATCGATGACCTTAAGAGTACACGACGCCGGCTCTATTTCGAGCGGGTCGTACATATGTATATACCGTAGGCCCCGATTAAGATTCAGAATGACCATGAAAGAAGCAAGTACGACGAGCCACGTTTGTTTTCCTATTACGTTAGTCTTGTCAATGCAGATAATACGCGGGCCAAGTAAGACGTTATCGTTGAGCACATCCACCGTTCGTTCCACGTCCAGACTTTTCGTTAGAGATTATCGTTAACGTTTCGCGTCGTTTTAACGTTACGCTGCAGAATGATTTTCATAACTTACAGAATGACGCAAAGACAGTGTCGGACTAAAGCTTCCGCAGGCCTCCTTCGTAGAAACATTCTTTAAATGGTCTTTGAAATATAAACAAAAATGTTTAGTTTAGTTTTCCCTCAAATGTATCTTTTTAAAGGGTAAATTTAAAAAAAAGGTAAAGAAAAAAGGGTTACAACCTCCTCCCGTACCTCTTCTCTTAATCGACGCTGGCGCGAACAAAAGTTAATTTACGTTCGAGCGACTGAAACGCGTCTTCTTTCGTAAATGCTACGTTACTTATTATTAACATTTGCAACAAATGCAACTTATTATTAACATTGATTCTCTTATAATCGTTAAAAACTATCGGATTAATTGGTTGGGTCCAAGAGACAAATTTTAATTACCAAAAAAAACGCCATGTTTCGCGGAAATGCGTATCGGCGACGTAATATCTCCCTCTCTAAACGGACATCAAAGAAGGATATACGTGCGCAACGAGTTACGAAGTGCATAAATCAGACAAACTGTCAAACTCAAATTTATATAAAACGAACGAATGCGTTCGTCCCGTGAACAAAAATGAATACAAAAATGAATAAAAAAATTAATACAAAAATTACGTACACAGAACGCATATAACTTTTTTCACATATTTTTTTCTGCCATGTCAAAGTAAAAAGAATTGACGTATTCGAAACGTACGCTTCTTTAAGCAAATGTCGGTACAAACGGTATCGCACAATGCAATCCTTTGTAATCCTATGTAATCCTTTTTATAATTCACCTACGTATTTTTCTGTTACGCCAAAATAACAAAATATCGGCGTATCTAAATTAAAGTTACTTTATCAGATTGTATGGTAAAGTTACCGAGAGACTTACTACGAGAGAATCGCTAGACTCGGTTGCTAGGAAACAACATTTTATAAATTTATAGCCTAGTCGATATTTGAGTCGATAGTTTAGTGAGAAACTAACATTTATATTTAAAATTATAGCAGACGTTTTAACAATCGAATTATTTAATAATGAATACGATAGAAGAATTAAATACGATAGAAGAAACACTTTTACTCAACTTAGAAAGTACACGCTAAAGCTGCGAGCAAGGAGAAACATGCGAGCGAGTCGAAAAATTTCATACGATCGATTGTCTTGCTGCTTCTACCGAACGATAACGTGCGATAATTGCACGTTTACAAAGACTGTACGTTACACAATGAGCATACTAAGGTATTTCATAGAAGCTTTCCTTGCAATCGCGTTCCACGTAAGTACAAAAAGTACTGGATTCGACGTGGAATCTCTCTGCCCCCTCTCTGTGTTTCACTTGCAAGGTAGGCGCGGGTTTTCTTTTCACCCGGGCCAGTCAGCTCGAGTAGGCCTAACTGCATATACATACGTACACGCTTAATATCTCGTTGAACGCGCATACGTTCCTACGTAACAACTTCACAGGAATATTTTCCATGGCTGCGCGCTTATGAACGCGCCTTCTAACCTTAATCGCATATACCTTTTTCTCGTTTTCTCGTTTTCTCGTTTCTTCTTTTTCCTCCTTTCCCTTATTTTACCCATTCTCAGCATTCTCCGATTTCTCCTTTTACTTACGAACGACGATTAATCAAAATCGAAATCGAAATCGAAATACCAAACAAATTTCAAAATACTTGCTATAATCAAGATTTTTATAATTAATATATTATCGGCGTTGTACAGCGCTAAAGATAAAACTGTTATCCGCGATCGAGCCAAAATGTAACATATTCGATAGGATTTATCTTTCACAGCTAAAGATCATTTTAAGAAAAATTATAATCAACGTGAATTTCAAATACGTTGCTTTCGCGATCGATCTTGTATTACGATATATTCTACGATAGTTGATCGGCGAGCGATCGAAAGCGGTGGAAAAAAATAAAAACGTTCTAGATAAGACGACCAAGGTTACATAAAAATACGAACAATGCCCATTTTTCATTTGCTGGATACGACACTTTATACGAGGTTATATGTACATGCATGCCGATCGAGGATACTCAGCGGTCTGGTCTGTGTGTCAATTAAAATTATTATAGCCGGTCGAGAAGCATTTTTCAGCAGCATCGGGAAACCGGTTCGCTTTGGCATCGGCTGCAATAGCCAGCTACCGTCGTCTCGTGTAAGTACAGTACCGCATTTTGTTTTCGCCTGGCTCAACGAGATCGCGTCCAATTGGTTTCGCGCTTCGGAAAAATTCACACCGCCGATGCCGATAGAAAACGATCGGTAGCGGCGCCTAATAGCTTAGTTAGATCGCCTTCCCATGATTCCCATTATATACAGATAGCGTAACATTCGCAGCCTCTACCCTATTGTTGTATGATTTATTTAAAAGGAAAATCCGATGTATATATAAAATATATATAGGGTGTAGCAAGACGCGAGTTACAACTGGACAAAAAAGTTATTTCATATAGAAATAAGTAAATGTAAATCATAATATTTCGATTCGCAATTTTCTTTTCCAGGTTATATCACGCGTCCTGTAAAATCCTGTCAAATGCTGTCAAATGCTGTCAGGTGCTGTCAAATGCTGTCAAATGCTGTCAAATGCTGTCAGATGCTGTCAAATGCTGTCAAATGCTGTCAAATGCTGTCAAATGCTGTCAAATGCTGTCAAATGCTGTCAAATGCTTTCAAATGCTGTCAAATGCTGTCAAATGTTGTCAAATGCTGTCAAATGTTGGCAAATCCTGTCAAATGTTGTCAAATGTTGTCAAATGTTGTCAAATGTTGTCAAATGTTGTCAAATGTTGGCAAATCCTGTCAAATGTTGGCAAATCCTGTCAAATGTTGTCAAATGCTGTCAAATGCTGTCAAATGCTGTCAAATGCTGTCAAATGGTGTCAAATGTTGTCAAATGCTGTCAAATGTTGGCAAATCCTGTCAAATGTTGTCAAATGCTGTCAAATGCTGTCAAATCCTGTCAAATCCTGTCCAATCCTGTCAAGTCCTGTCAACCTAACCCCAAAATAAATAAAAACTAATTATATCGTCGCGTATCTTACGTTTCTACTGGAACGTAAAGGAATGTTGCGTTTCTGCGTTACTTTCCCCTCGACTTGTCCACATCACCGCCTAATTGCATTTACAGTCGCGTTTCTGCTGAATCAAAAATACAGATTTATTATCCTGCATATTTCCAAACGCATCGTTCATCGTCATATAGATGAGATCGAAGAATTGCCCTCCAGAACCCCTTGGGGTTAGGTTGACTAATTTAAAAAATCATTCAGGCTAATTTATTTTCACCAAAAACATTTAAATGCTAATAGCAAATTGGCAATGGGAAACGAACAGATTTAAAAGGGATTCGTATTAACGATCATCGTGTGCAACCGAAGCACGTTCGTATTTAACGCTTCTCTGTTGGCAATATTTATAATACACGGGGCGGTACGTTTACAATCGTCGTAAGTCGATTGGATAAGAAAGTAGATGAGCGGAGGAAAAAGTGTAGCTAGCAATAAGTACGCGACATGCTCGAAAAACTTACTTTGTGAAAACAAATAGGAGGAAGAAAAGAGGAAGATTGCCGTCGAGTAGCAACAAATGATCGAGGTGCGGTCGGGCCAGTAAGTACGTCGGGAAAGGTTCATCAATATTCATAAGTCTCACTAGGCCTATCCGCGTCTCAAGGATCCAGGGAGTTTCCAGTACACGCTCCTTCTCCCTATCTCTATTTTTCTCTTTTTTTCTTTTCATGTACGTGTCGTGTGCGACTACGTATACCCGACGAAAGCCATTCGCGCGACACGGATTTGTCTTCGTAATGCGCACATTGCACGTATGCGCGCATACCTATTCCCACTGCATAAACTGCATTCTATATCGACATTGTCATATCGCGTTACCGTTTTCATATCCCTGTGTGCGTCGGGGCAAACATATATTCGGATGTCTCCTTCTACCTCTGATAAAATCGCGAAATAAACAAAGACAAATACTCTGAAATATCAGCTGTGCTATATATTTGAATCTAAAGTATTTCACGCTTTCTCATCGTTCAAGTTAGCTGTATCTGGAATTACGTCGTTTTCACAAAAATATCGAATACCGTTTAAACAAACAGGGCCAAGATTAATTAAGAAATATTCGTTTCGATATTATATAGTATGTATATATTCTATATGTAAATAATATTCAGTTTTAATGAGAAAATTTTGCAAAACAACCTGTACATTTCGATATTATAATAACGAACTTTAATCATATTTATTACGTTTTATTACGTTTTATTACGTTGACCAAACGGTAACGGCATTTGCAAATTTTTCTTCCAACTAGATTTCCAACTAGAAGGAAATTATTCAAATAATTAACTTTAAAACGTATGCATGCATGCGCAGAGACTAGATAATATGTAATATCGGTATTGTCAACAACTATTTTTCAGCCAAACAAAAGATATCAACTTTTCCATAATAATTTCAATATATTGACTCTTTATATTTGGATAATACGAATATAGATGTCTTTGTTTCTTATTTTTCTTTGTATTTCTATTGCTTTTTAAAACCAAACAAGTTATATCAGAAATCATTATTTACGAATTAGTTGTATTTAAATGTGCGTTGATAGGTGCGTTTAGAATGTATAATGGATAAGCTGTGTATCACAATAAGAGTCGAGTTGTTTTAAAAGTTTAACATATTCTTAATAACCTTAATTGTACAAGGTGGCTTATAAACATTGACTTAATCTAAAATAAATATTTGACAATTTAATTTTTCTTCGAAATTCCATTCATTTACCATTTAATAATTATTTCAACATTTAATTTTACATTTTAACATTTAATCTCTTTATAACAAAATGTTTGCTCACTCCTTTTTGATACTCGCCGAAAATACCTACCAAATTTTATCCAATCCTACGTTACGTTATAATTTTAAAACACATTTTCTGTTAATGCCAATTTCTCTTTAACACAGTCTTTATAGCATTTACTTAGTTCGTTCGTTTACTTGTACGTGCATACATACGCGCATACGTATGTAGATCATATGTATTTGTACATATTGTCATGACAGTCCGTGTATGCGTACGCGTATTCGTATACGTATTGCACGTGTAATGTATACACATGTACAGTATATAGTTTGCGGTCGTGATAAGATCGAGAAGGAACTTGCGCAATCTCGAGTTGCGATTACCACTGTCGTGGACAGACCCGTCGCCGCCACTGTCGATAGATTTTACCTGTATCTTGTATTTTCTATTCTATTAACGGAGAAACTACTCGTTACCTTAAAACTTTAAGATATAGAGGTAGATACAAGAATCGTATGAAACTTCTTAATGAAAATGACTTTCGTAATGTTTCCAACGGTAACTCTACTTTTATCTTGCATTGCCATATTCTCAAGTTGGTGCTTAAAGGTTACGTTAACACGAGATACATACAACGAGGCTAGGCTATCTCTACCGTGTATCTGTATCGCGTAATAGTTGCCATTACATTTTTATTTTTTTCCCATCTATCTAGTATCCAGAATTTGAAGTTTCGGAGGAAGAAATTTTAATCGACCGAGTGTTTACAGAATATTTTTCTAGGTTAGGAAATACGTACCGTTCGTTCATTGCAAATCCGCGAGATGACCTCGAAGGTGATTTGCAGGCTTTGGAAGAGGCGATTGCAAAATCGGAATGTCTGATAGCAATACGCGTTTCCATGAAATTTCAGATACGCAGCGTGAAACATCGTGGATGAGCAACATTTGACAACTTATAGACTTTATTATTGGATTTCCTATATGATTTTACATTTAATCTGAACAATTGAAAATGCAAACGATACGATTAATACGATTGCTTTCAATTTACTAGTTCATTTCGCTAGACATTTATTCACATGTTACAAATTCCACGACTAATTTATTTTTCTTATTTTAAATTTTTAACATTTTTCTTATTTTCACATGTCACATGTAAATACATACATATATGTATATACGACAGAGGATTCGGCCGAATAACGTGATTAATAATAATTGATAATAACACGAGGCGATTCTTTATGCAGAAATAAGAAGGACATATAGAATACAAGTTTTCTTATGTGACGCTTCGTTCTCGAGAAAATCGGCTTTGAAAATTTGTCAATGATTCTATGCTCGAACGTGGCTAATTCCGAAATGGGCAGTAGTACGTAAACAACCGTAATTCCTGTAATCTTAGTAAAGCAATTATCTACCTTAGGTAGATATAAATATATAATAGATATATAAATAAACGCAGCGAATTTTTATCATTATTATTGGTAAATGTTCGCAAAACATGTCCATGATTCTTTGACATGTCGTCAAGGTCATCAACCCGAGCAGTGTTACAAAGCTTTTGTTCGAGTGTCGCCGTTCGTTAAAAACTTATTATTTAAAAAATGTTTAAACGAAAGTACATCATTTTTCGCACATTATTTACATTGAAATACAAGCTGATTCTTGATTAACTTAAAATTCGATTTGCATCACTGTTATCATATATATGATAAAGTATAATATTATTATATTCAATTATAATAATCAATGTATATATGTATATATGTATATTGATCCTACTGTATCGAAATATCAAATAATTGTAATATAAACTTTTCAATGTGACAATAACTTTTTAACAAACGGCGACATCTAATTGAAATCTTCGCAACGCTTTACTCAGGTTAACGACCTTGTATTATTTTTCAAAAATGACAAGCGACATGATAGATATAGAAGAAAGTATGTCGGTGCTAAAATTTGTATCAATAACGTCATTACTGATTGTGTTCGCTATTCTCACGTATACCGCTGTAGGCTAACGCCCCATTCATTCGATCCCGTTTCCTTTTTTCTGTAACAGCCAGCCTCGAGTCAGTGATTTTCTCGTGTTCTTCTACTTCTTCTCCCTATTCTCTCAACCGTTTTCCTTTGTCTTTCTCAATTTAGTTCATTATTTCGATAAAGAATATAAGAAGAATGAATTTACTGTACGAATTCTTCTTAATTTATTATACGAAGATTGATTTAGCTTCAAGGAATAAATTAAAGCAGAAACAAAATACATCCAGCGTGCTCGTGTACATACTCAAAAATGATTGATTGTAATATGCGCAAGCCTCGATGTAATAAGGAAATACTATACGATACGATGCGGTGCGGTGCGGTGCGGTGCGGTGCGGTGCGGTGCGGTGCGGTGCGGTGCGGTGCGGTGCGGTGCGGTGCGATGCGATGCGATGCGATGCGATACGATACAATACAATTTCAGTAAAGAATTATTAGCAACATACATCTTGTAGAACAGAAAGCATTATTAAATTGTTTGAGAAAGTTGTATAACTTTGATTGTACACCATATGTCGTAAGATGAACTCGTTTTCTAATTATTTTCTTTACTGCTTATCTTAATGCACAACCTTATTTTACCCTTATCTTGCTATTACATTTATTTTGCTATTTTGCTATTTTGCTATTTTATTATTTTGCTATTGTCTATTCAATCTAACGTATTCGAACGTTATCCAACTACTAACCATTATGTGTATACGTCTATCTATTATTTATTGCACAAATCTTTACCTTTTCATCTAATTTACCTAGTTAATTAGCTACGCACTTTATCTTCGCACTGTCCTTCTTCTTCTTTTCCAATTTCTTCATCAGTCTACAGCCCTATTTTTACTCCTTCGTTCTTTATCTCTCCTATACTAAATATCTATATATGCTATTACTGATCCCTCTAATTGCCTATACTCTCTTGTCGCGAACTCAAATAAATAAATAAATATATATATATGAACTAGCAAGAAACTATAAACTCTGGCATAACAAGATTATTGTACGCTATACACTATATATTAAATCGATTCGATTCAACGATAGTTTACATTTTCGAAATAATTCTTGTAAATGGAGTGTTTTATTAATTCGAGTAACTTCCCATTATAAAAACTTCATCGTGAAAGGGGGGAATGAGAAGTACTATAGTTTAGGTCGGAGGAAAGTAAAAAAGATCGATATTGAGATGAAAGAATCGTATAACCTAAACAGGACAGCTAATTATTCTTACATAATTTTTAGTCTACAGAACAGTGTAATTCTTGCATCGTTCTATATAGTTTTCATAATTCTGGTATATCAAAATACGATTTGCTAATAAATACAGAAATTCCATTAGCGAACATTAATTAAAATCCAATACGATCATAGAATGTCAGACTTTCGTTTCAAGTTCCTTGATCGAAGATAACTTGACTACGCGCTAGATTTCGCGTTCGACCTTCGATTTGATAACGTTAGGATAACATTTCGATGAGAATGCATTTATCACCTCACGCGGAGCGATTAAACCGACTCACATAAGATTTCATACACGTGAAAAGTGATATCCTTATTAAAAGAAAAACGAAACACGACATACTAGTACTAATAAAAGCGTTCCACAAATAGATAAAACTAAAACTACTAAAAATATTGCTAGCACTCTACAAATACTTTCCCCCTATATTAAAACAATATTTACTTTTTTTCTCTGCATTACTACAACCAAAAATTTAAATGAAAATGATTTCAATTAAATGATCTCTGCACATTTTTATTCGTTACTTATTCCACGACGATCCTTCTTTCCACA
The DNA here is from genome assembly GCF_051014615.1 of Bombus vancouverensis nearcticus. NCBI lineage: Eukaryota > Metazoa > Arthropoda > Insecta > Hymenoptera > Apidae > Bombus > Bombus vancouverensis. Next base: position 58,874 of record NW_027468937.1, on the reverse strand, counting down.
TACAAGAATCTCCAACGTTCGAATTTTTCCAACGTTCGAAATTCGAATTTTTCTGTAGTTGTTTAAACGCATAAAGACGTTAAACATCTATAACGACATAATAACAAAGTGGATGCGTAGACAAGCACGGGCTGGAATTCGATAGCTCCGTTTCACATACAGAAGTCACCAAATTGCATCATGAGATGGTGAATTCCAATTTCCATATCGATCTTTAAACACATAAAGGTGTCGAGCGTCGACGAGTCAACATAGTAGTTTCGTAGACGAGTTAGAGGTCGAACTGGAGCTCGATAACTCGTCTTCTTGGCTTAACGGATTCACTTAGAACACGAAACGTCCATATACAGCGCATTGCGAGAGAAAGAAGTCAGCGTGAGCGCGCGCGCGCGATAGAAGAAAACCTTCAGCCACAAGAATCTCGCGTTAAGGAGCACTGATCCGCACTGTGCATCGTGTATTACCCCGGGGAGGTGGGGATAGAGGTGCAGAGTGCAAGAGGGGAGCGCAGAGGGGCTCAAGACCGGTCACGCCATCATGCCAGAAAGCCTGCGCGCCGAAATATCATGACTGTTCAACTCGGTTAGCCTCTCTTGCTGCTCCGATTACTTCGCCCCGTTCGTAGACACGCGGCTATATCACGTTCTCGTTCTTCTGTCGCGGACGAAAGTCGCGGAATCATGAAAATTTTGTGTCAACAATTCCGTCCCATGGATTAATATACAGAGCGGAGTAAAAAGGGATAGAATTGTGATGTATAAAGTATAAAAGGGAAGGAGAGGCGGATAATCGACTCTAGGACAGGTGGTACAAACACGGAGGCTGACAGCTGATAGTTCGTGACTTTTGTATCGAGGGAAGTTACGAAACTCGTTACCACGAGAAAGGCTACGACACAGTCTCGCAGGAAAGAAACGGAACACGTCGGTGTGTGAGAACGTGCGTGTCGAGTGCATTCGCGAGTGCATTCGCGGTCGAGAAAGAGAAAGAGGAAAAGGACGTGAAGAGACAAAAGGGAGAGACGGAGAGAGATAGATAGTTAGAGATAGGCAGACAGATAGATAGGTAGGTAGATACATAGATAGATAGATGGATGGATGGATGGATGGATAGATAGATAGATAGATAGATAGATAGATAGATAGATAGAAAGACAGATAGATAGATAGATAGATAGATAGATAGATAGATAGATAGATAGATAGATAGATAGGGAGAGAGAAGGAGAGAGAGAGAGAGAGAGAATGCGCGAAATCGGTAATCGATCGATCTGCGATCGAAATTCACTGCGTCGCTAGGATATCGTCCTACCAAAATTGCGGTGATGCCCTTAAAGCGATTTTAAATCGGCGAAAGAACACGTTTGTCAGGGAAAAAATAAGGCGAAATGCGAAATGAAGGGCGAGACGTGGAAGAAGGGTAGAGTAAAAGAGGAGAGAAGAAGAGACCGACGAAAGGAAAGGGGATAACGAGGAGAAGGAGGCGGGAGTCGAGGGGTCATCGGGAAACATAATCTCTGTACGCGCAACGTTCGAGTAACCGACCGAAGTAATTTTCGACTTTACCTTCACTTCCGATACACTTCCGCGTATCCTACACTTACCTTATGTTTCGTGCAACCCTACGATCGCGATGAAGATTGCCCGTAAGCGTTCGCGTTTGAAGCCAGCGTCTGAGATCACACAACACTCTTGACAGTTTTCCGCGATGATGTACGGCTCGGCTGGTATAGTTTTTTCGGCTAGCACACGAGGACAGACAGGCCAATAGATCACAACACTACTACCGACACTTTCGATACGCGACACTATGGTAGACGTACGATTGGGCGTCTTCGGACGAAGAAACAGGCAAGCGAAAGAGCTTGGCACACCTTCGCGTCACGTTACAACGAGCCACGGGCAGCTACAGCCACGGGCTACCTCGGACTCTCCGTCTCCGTCTCCGCTGTTGACTGGTGGCTACCTCGCACCACAAGCTCGTCTCGTACCTGTGTCTCTCTTTCTCTCTTTTTCTCTTTCTACGCTGGTGCTCCGAGCCAGCAGCCGGTAGTACAGTGCATTGCCACCAGATGGACGTGTGTATCAATGTACATAATGCATATAGCGAGCGATTCTACACGAAATTGATTTGAAACGATACTCGAGAAATGGACACCAAAGAAAAGAAATTTCAGAAATTGCTCCATTCGGCGTTTCATCGAGTGTATCTACAGGTACGTTCGTTAAAGTGGACTGATAAGGTATAAGATAAAACGTAACAGCTCGTAATAATCATTGAGCATAAATATGTTTAAACGTAACTTTTTTTATTATAATCAGTGGTACAATCGTAAAGACTAGTTGGAGAAACATGTTAAACGCTTGAACTTAACTTCTATTGCTATAATAGAATTTAATTGTTAAGTAACGAAGGAAAAATTACAGATTAATTATATAAATGTTAAGAAAACCTTATCTTATTTAGGATGTTCTTTTTTTAGAATACTTTGATCCATCGATAATCGAAGCAACTTAAAGAATGATTGTAAAACGTTTTAGATTATCAATGTTAGTACAGATTTATACGACGAATAACCTATTTAATTATAACTGGTAAATCGATACCTTTTATTTTACCTCTCCGAATATCTTACTAAACAGTCGTATTATTTATTAGATAGGTTATAGCGAGATAATCTTTAGAGTCGATTTTTGGGGTAATTTTAATCGAGGAACGTGCAAAACAACCGAAACGTTACACGGAAGCAGGATTTCAATATGGCGGACGCGCAACTTGATCTAACCGAAATCTCGCTAGTAGATCGAACACATGGTTCGTCATAATGCATCGTTTATTTTCTAATAGAGTATTACGTGTACCCGGTTTGTTATCGTTTATCCTGTGATTTTAGTGGAATAGAACAAGTTAGAGAAACACAAGTCGATCTTTGCAAGAATATGGAAGGTATAGGTGTAGATTTGCAATCAACTAAGTATACAGTCTATCATTTTTGAGAACATAGTTAAAAAAGGTAGAACCTCGATAGAAAATTGTTTTGTGCCTACCAAGTATTGTAGAAAGCACCGCACCCTGCACGTTTTACATATTTTTTTATATTATTTGTATTTTATCTTCTCAAATCCTGCACTCTCAAACTTTCTATAAACTCATGAAAATCCGCAGTCTAGTAATTACCGTTGTATTTCATGATTTTTTACAATTAATTAAAATTTTATTCACAGACTGATTGATCAACGAAATCGATCGATTTTATTTTGTGCACAATGTTTTTCATAGGTATTTTAGTTACGAGATTCGAACATTTTATTTTACTTATTCGTCCATTATTATTATTATTATCATTATTACTACTACTATTATTATCATTATTGTTGTTGTTGCTGTTGTTGTTGTTGTTATTATTATTATTATTATTATTATTATTATTATTATTATTATTATTATTATTATTATTATTATTGTATATATGTTATATCGTATTGTTTTATTACGTATATTTCATTACGTCAATTAGCATTTATGAAATATTTCGTTAATTTAATGTACTTGTTCTTCGCTCATTATTATTTGGTATAGAGATATAGGAAATAATTAGAAAATATGAAAAAATATCAAAATAGTCTGTGAATAGTGAACAACGAGGTTAAAACGAATTTCGCTGATATTACAGTATTATATTAGAGTTCGATTACGATATTGAATTCGGCGTTAATCAAGTGTCGGGGAAAACTTATTTTACCGATTGCAAAAAAATGATTCTAGCGTTATTAATTTAATTAAATTGTTAGTAATATTGCTAGTTATTAATTTAAAGTAAATCAGTAAAACTTGACAAGCTCGAAGTATAGAAAGTAATAAAAAAATTTCATAACAATTGAAATGAATTAGATTCCATTCGACAAGTAGATTGCGGCGCAATATTAAATAAATTGTACAGAAATGATTGTATGGGATTTTGTAGAGAAACAAGGTGTTTTAATTAGAGAAAATGATTGTTTTGCTACTGGCGCGAATAAACCATTAGCTGGATTATATTTAGTGTTATTAATTACGGTTCGACTTGAACGATTAAATCGAATCTAATGTTTGACATGAAAGTTCGTTAAATTAAAGTGTATCGATAGATCAATAGGGAAACTAATATTTCTTCTGTGAAATTGTGCAATCGCTATTATAATTAATGGTTTTTGTTAAAATTCTTTTCGTCTATCTTCCGAAAACCCGTTGAATGTCGTCACGAATCTGGAAAATAAGACGGGATTTTAGTCTTTGTACGTTAATGTCAGATAAATTAGAGGAAAGAACGCGGACAATTATTATTATAAGACTCGGCTGATAGTGGCATATAAGTCAGGTAAACGTAAATGATCATAGTTCAACGCTCGAGACTGACCGGGGTCGCCAAAGCATTTTCCTTTAGCTCCGCTTGACAGCGATTGGCATCTATAATTCTCGACGGTGCGGTGTGGCAAAAAAGTCGCGGAATGCGTTTGATTTGAACCCGTTTAAACGCGTTTCAGGAAACGTGAGCCAGCCCTTTCCACTCGTCACGATCATATCGAACCGATCGTTTTCCTTTAAGCGATTATAACCGAAGCACGAAAGGTGTATAAATATTAGGAAAGAGAAAAAGGAAATAAATTAATCTAGGCAGGGTTGTGAAAGTATTTGAAGAGTATTTGAAATTTTATAGATTTACGAGAGCGGATTTTTCAGACTTTCAGCAATTCTTTATAAAATATGTATAGATGAAAGTTCAACATTTACCTTGAACTACGTATCTTTTCGTATATGTACAATTTTGTTGGTTTTGTTTATGTAAACAATCGTTGTGCAATCGGTGAAATTGACGATTAGAAATCATTTTATAAAAATACGAGAATCGAGAAGAAACTGGTGCTAAATCGAAAAAATAAAATTATCGAAGAGAACATTTTCTTACATGCGAATATTCAACTGATCGTAATAGACACAATAGAAAACAGAAAATTGATTGTAATAGAAAAATGTCGAGTTTTACAGCATATGAAAAAAATACATTGAGATCGGAGAGAACGGAAAGATTCGACAAATTCATCGACGAATTTACTAAGAGAAAAGTTTCGTGAGAATAACATTTTCAGATTATTTTCAGTGGTTTTCGCGAAGAAGATTATTTATACGTATATGGCAAAAAAACTAACGATACAGAATACAATGTAATATAGTTTTTTGAAGGAGTTAATCGTCTGAGCAAATGTAAAAAAATTCACCTGTACATTTTTTAAGCGGAGATGGACGATGAAATACGCGAGTGCGTGGATTTGAATAAATTTTCAATATGCGTTGTGATGTATCGGCGTCAGCTGGTCGGTGGTCGGTGGTCGGTGGTCGATACGAGACAGACTGGAGCAAAAGGACGTTTTCCGTTGCGACAAGATTCCGCGCACACTGTCAGAAACAGGCGTCCAGTTAGCAAGTTTAGAAGCGCTGTAGACGAAAGGTAGAAAATAGGCGTATACGATAAGATGATTACAGACAGCTTTCCGTGACTAGAACGCGTGTTTGATAGCAAGGATCAACTGCTTCCGAGCGATGATCGTCCGTTAACGAGGGTAGACGAAGACTGTCCTCGCCGTCGAAGAAACTCCCTCCGCTGGAGTACGGTCCGAGAAAGATTCCTCGAGGCCTGTAGCAGTTTTACGATGCGCCCGGCATCGCGCTCAGCAATACGAGTACCACTTGTAACGCGGCAATAATAATAAAACCAGGTCCTTTCCACGGATCGGTGCGATGCGTAACCAAACACTGTTAATGTACCAATTGTGCGTGTATATATCTATATCTATATTGGAATATTACATTTGAAAACATTCGAAACATTAAAAGATTAAACATTAAAACATTAAAATTGCTCTATAATCAAATCCAATTACGTCACAAGGATGAAAAAGAAGAGTGTCATAAAAAAAAAAAAAAAAAAAGAAAGGATGTTAAGATACGTCTCCGAGGAAATGAATTTTAACTGTGTTAAAACGCGTTAAACACGATACAATGTACGCGTACATATAATACTACGTATATAAGGGCTCGGCCTTACTTCGTCCTCCTCTGACTCTGACGTATTACGTTAGCGACAGAGAAATATGAGTAAAGTAGTAAAAAGCTTGGATCAAATTCATCGAATACATTTTTATGTTACGACAGATTATGTACATTTGACGCACATAGGCCAACCTAGCTTAATCTTAAACTTATCAACGCGATAATCATTTTTAATATCGTATAAATAAATAAACATAGCGTAGGCTGAACCAGATAAATATGCAGTCGGCAATACGGTTTGCAATAATAATAATTCGACGAGTCCATCTTCGATTCGACAGTCGGTCGACTGTACGACAAATATACATATACCGTCCGAATGAAAAATTACTTACAGAAGAAAAGTTGTTCGATCGGATCGCATAATTAGCAAATTCCTGTTTAAATATGAACGTTTAATAGGTTATCATCTTCCTTTTATTTGCGGTAAATACATACATATAGAAATCGCTAGGCGATTTAACGGCGTACATTTTCTTTAATTATCCTTTTACGTATTAACCGTGGCTCCTATCGTACCTGTTGTAATTATCGGCAGAGGTAATTCGTCACGACAACCATCGAACGAGACCATCGACGTATAAGTTATCTACGAATTGCGTAAAAGTAATCGTAAAACTTGGTACAACTCGCGCGTAGACCTTGGAAAACCTTTGAAAGCGACGAGAATCCTTTGCTCTTTATCGTTCGTTCGCTCGAGTTGATAAGTCGGTAAAATAATTCTCGTAAAGCGGCTAAATTAGATCGCGTATATCATTTTCTTGATCGAAATTTAAAGCCGAGTAAATACGAATAAGACGAGAAAGGAATAAAAGTAACACGTGGACTGCGGATATTTATGCAGACTCTTCGACTTTGTCGTTAAGATAACGCTTTAACGTTCTAACATTAACAGAATAATCAAACTTGTTGTATGTTACGAGATATAATACCCGTCAAAATACACTGTACGTACTATTTATCATATATACCGATTTACACGAGTCCTTTACACGTACTTTTTACGATCAGATCCAACTATACGTAAAATTTCGTATCATTCTCTTTTCAGTTTCTACTTTTATTTATTATTTATTAGTTATTATTTATTATTTATTACCATCGTGCTAGTACTATCGGGGCATCTTTTTATCCGGTGCCTTGTCTCGTACTAAACATTCTTCTACCTATTATTATCATTGCTATTGTTATTGTTATTATTATTAGTATTATTATTATTATTATATAGGTATAGAGTGATTTTTCGTATTTGCGACAAGAACTTATCAAGATCAACGCTTCTTTCACGAGCAGCGAACGAAATCGCGTCGTAGACGTAATTTCGTAGAAACTGAAACAGCCGATAAGCTTTGTGCTTCTATAGTTTGACGAATAACGACAAATATAGCTATAGTCTGCGAAACTTGAAACGGGACACTCTGTGTAATTATTTCCTCGGATACTACGTCGTTAAAACAAATACGTTCGTATAGATTTATTTAAAAAACATATTTTTTCGTTGTTTACGTTTATGATATAGAAACCAGTTTGTAGAGTAATTCCTACACTTACGTACGTTTCGTTCTCCGTACGTTGAATCGAATCGATGGACGCTTGTGTGTGCTTGTACGTATCTCGCGAAGCGTGAATTTTGTAGGAACGTGGCTAAATTACAACAAGCGTCGTATCGCTCTCTCCTTGATCGAAACAAGCTATCCGGCATTTTTTCATTTCTCAAGATACGTCGCAATCATATCGTATAGACTGTTTGGAAATTATACTGTATATACGTCTATAATTATAATATATACGACTAGATATTTTAGGCGAAACGAGGAAAAACAAAGATGGCACGTTCTAACTTGCATTTACTTTTGGCATTTGTAATATTTCTGCCTGTCGCTCACTCCTACCCATGCTGCGTATCTCCGCGATTCTAAATCTCTCACAAATGCATAAATATCCGCCGTCCGATACTTTTCCAACTCTTTCTCTAACATTTTTCCAACGCGATAGAAACATAAATTTGATCTGGGTTCGATCAACGTTCGAATAAACGCTAACGCGGACAAAGTCAGGTTCGCATAAAAATTGTAAAACTGTTAATTAAACGGTCTAATTGTAAAAGAAGAGAAAGAAACGGCGCGCGTACGTGTATTTTATCTCGATTGCTCTTTGCAACGGCAGTAAATTCTAGCTACAGATGAAACGCACCGAATCGTGCACGATCCGTTGTCGCTTTTACAATTGGATCGAGGCACGAGCTTCAGGTGATCGCAGTTGCGATCTGTCGGAAGGAAGGTCGTTTATACGTTGTGCGCGAAGCTCGAGTTTAAAGGAAATTTTGTTTCACCCGTCGGCGCTCATGCACTCGCAACCAATCAACGACGATTATTACCAACGACGTTATTAATAAATAGCAGGCACGCTCGATCAACCATGTAACTTTTTGTACTAATAGAAATCACATTTTCGTATTTACAAAGACACGTGCTTTTCCTATCTTGCGTTTTACGCTTTATCGTAACTTAAACGTAAGTTACTAAACGCAGCAAGAACGTAAGACGTAGAGTATTGGAAAAACATCTATCGTTATACAGCTAAGAAACGATTAAGAAACGCGTTAAAAAGAAAATGGCGCATTTTTCATCGGTTAGATATGGAAAAGGTTACGGGATTAACTTAGTAAGGAGCGAGTGTCGCTAGCGATCGCTAGCGATCCAGCCTATTTTCTGAGTCGAGGCGGAAGCACGTTGGTCGGCGATGGCGTTGGACTGCTGCTACACGATCTGCTCAACGCTCTGTGAGGCTCAACGCTGAGGAAACTCTTGTCGCTGGTCGGCGGCGCCGAGATGATTTCTGGCTCGGCAGGGCTGGGACAGCGTCGTTGCGAGCACGTTGACAAGCTACTTCTCGATAACGTTTGCAACGGTATTTGGTAGATTCTTATCGGCTTCCAGTCGCCCTGACTGTCTATAGAAAGCAAAAGACAATTATTCTCGATTATATCGATTTCCTACTCGTATCAACGTTAGCTACTATACTATACTATAACGCCAGATATAGTACGTCATGGTTTTCTAGACTTTTCGATTTAGCAAGTTGTTGGCACAGTGTTGGCGCGTAAACGTGTTTATCGCTGCAAGCGTATTTTATATATATATACCGTATAGATATCGTTCTAAATAAATAAATAGATAAATAAATAAATAAATAAATAAAATAAATTATCCTATTAGGATAAATGTAGAATAAGTAGAATAAGTAGAAAATGACGATCGGTTTGGAGAAGACGGACACGTACTTTGCTGATTGGATCGAGACGTAGAAGATTGGGGGAAAGGAGGCGGACTGGAAACCGGTTCTTCCTTGTCCATGGGTTTCGAGTCCAGGCGAATTCTTTCGCATTTTCCAGGCAGAAATTCCGGAGCCGTTGTGGCGAAGAAGATGTCTTGCTTCGAAGTGATTAGATTCAGGTTTGGCATGGCGATCGTGTGCACCAAATTTCCATTGATTATCAATCGTATCTCCATGGTGTCGTTGGTAAAGGCGATCACGTAGGGAAAGGCACAGGCTGAAAGTTTGTATCGGGACACGAAGGATTATCGAAAAATAAAGAACGACGAAACGTAAAGATGCAAAGATACGTTACCTATTGCCGCAGGAACGGAATTCCAGTTGAAATCGAATTCCGTTGCTACGGTATTCTCTTCTAAGAGTTTTTGAAAGTGACACGTATCTGAGGTAAGAAAGGCAGGTAAGCGAGTATCGATCGACCACGTCGTTGTTGCATCGCTGCCACCAATTCTTCCTCCGTTTAACCATAATTCTACCGTTTATTATATTTATTAAATTCTTCGGTTTCCCATTTCGCTTCTTATTCGACTTTTAGCTAGATCGATATACGTAGGCACGACGTATCGTTGAAATCGAACGACGACCTTCTATCTTTAAATTTTGTCTACCTTTAAATTTACATTTTTCACCTTTATTCGGCTGTTTACAATTTTCAACTATACTTTCGTATTACGTCGCTCTTTCGTCGAGTATACTGCAGTAAGTACAACAGGCCAAAGAACCTTTACGTTTTTTACTTTACTTTACGACTTTGATACGTTCGATCGGTTTAGCGTATAGCGGTGCGTTTGCTCCAACCTCTATACTATATACATATATAAATACGTACTGTTGTAGCAGAGTAACAATTCGGGTTCTTCGTCTTCGCAGAGATCCAAAGCAGCCACCACGTGTGGTTTCGGTGTTCCCTCGATGTGAAAAATTCTCGTGCTTCCAGAAGCTGAGATCAATTCAAAATGATGTCGGACATCGCAGCAAAGCGTCCATTCGTTGTTCGAATCTGTATTTTCTACTATCGTTACCAACGTCGGAGATTCGCTGGCGTTCAACTCCTTCAAATGCAAAAATCCTTCCACGGTGTCTGTGTCCGTAGCGGAACACCATGCGGTCCACGCGGCGCTATGTTTCCATTGGAAAACTATCAAACGTCGGCCGACCGCTACGCACTAAATAAAATAAAAAACGATATCCGAATTACCAAGGTAATCTGAATTTCTCTATTATCGTCCTATATTTATTCCTATATTTCCTATATTTATAATTCCTATATTTATAATTTACTCGAACAAAACTACTACTAACAAAAATATACATAACTATCGTACGAGTAGTTCAAGTAATTATTAGACAAATGGAAGATTAGATAAATTTGCTTTTTACTCGGTCCGGTAGATTCTAGGGTCTCGATGCCATCGCCATTGATACATCGTACACGCACCTATACTATACTATACTATGTTTAGCGACGCGATCCGAAAATCTTGGAATCCTGATAGAATATATATATATATATATATCAGATAAATTGGCAGACGATTCGAATTCGATCGGAGTCTGGAATCTTTTAGTATTTTTACGACAATTCCGAGTCCGATGATACGCTGTTTCGACAAAAGCAATGGAAAACACTCGCCTACGAAACACATTTAAACTTTCGCGACTTACTACTCGCCATACGATCCAGATATTTTCAGCTTCGAATCGTGTTCCAAGCGATTTTCAAGCTTTTGCGATCCCAATACGCGTATTACGTTAAAAAACAAAGAAAAACTCATCTTTATACGAACAGCCAAAGCTTCGACAGCAAGATCGTAAATTATCGAGCTTTTAATCAATATATATCGGATATATTTATCGGATATAAATATACGCAGTAGTGTAGCGGATGTAGCTTCCATGTGCAAACAAAGCTTAAATAAGCAAAATTACATAAGAAGAATCGATTCCAAGTATAAGCGCTAATTCGAAAATAATTTCTTTAAATATTTCAGCAACGCGAAGCAACGATCGTTTTTCGCGTCTGTTTACACGTTACAAACACGATTGCTTTGCGTCAGCCGATCCACGCGAGTTACATCTGTACAGCGGTTTTTACTCGAGAAATTACGTAAATTGTCGACAACTCGAAAAATTAAGCCGCCACTGACCTTTCCTTGACAGCAACGTTTTTCGTCGTCTCGAGTCGATTGTCCAAATACAGTCTATTTTATAAACATACGCGCTACGTACTGCGTACGTTCGGTTAAAACGATAAATCGAAATAAGAGGAAAAATGTATATAAAAGTTGCTCGTACGAAACGATCAACTCTCTCCACTCGACAATTTCAATTCTTGGGAAAAATTTGAAAAGCCACTGTCGTCTATTCTTTTTCTCTCTCCTTTTTCCTTTTCTCTTGTTCGGTACATACCATGCGCAAATGAGAGCCACCAGGCATAGTAACGGTGTATAAATGGCAGCCCCGAGTTCTAGGTAGTCTTCTTTCCTTTATATGCGCTCGTCCTTTAACAGCCAAGGGACGAACACGAACACGAGTACGACGAATCAAGGGCTTAAATTTTGTAGTGGCTCGCGTGAAATTGTCGCAATCGTTTTCTTCGCTTTCGTCGCCGTCGTCGTCCGCATCGTCCTCGTCGCCATTGTCTTCGCACTCTTGATCGTCTTCATGATCGTTTGCAATTTCGGCAGGCCTACTCGTCGTGCTATTCTCGAATTCTCTTAGACGAAAAACGTACACGTTGCTATCTTTGCCTTTATCACCGGCTCGAAACAACAATATTCCGTGTTGCTCGACCACGTCTAGCTGTTTAATTTGCACGGACTCGTCGAAGATCAGTCTGTGCGATAAACTGTCTGAAACAGAAAATGCATTGGAAGGTTCTTGCGTTTTGTAATTTCGTAGTTAGGAACAGAGAGAGAGAGAGCATCGGTTTTCTCTGTCCTCGACGAAGGAAAGCGTGCTCTCCTTTTATATATTTTATTATTTCATATATTTCATATTGTTATTTCATACACGCGTCATCTTCTTTCTTTCTTTCCTTTCTTCCTTTATACTAACGAGGTTTTCGCTTAATAAATAAATCAATTTTCTGATTGTACAGTTTCGCACAATTTGTAAGAGAAGACGTATTTTCGAAAATATTCCCTGTAATGGTAAAATAAGGTTTTGATAATGCTCGATTCACCTTCGATCAGAAAAGTTCCATTCTCGGTAGCCAAGATCAGCTTGTTATCCAGCCAAACGTCGCCGCATACGACTTCGTGCGGGAAATCCGGATAGATACACCTCGGCTCCCACGGTCTAGGCTTCAAAGGACCAGCAGTGGCCAAGGAAGTTGGCGCCAAACCTCTGACGATCGCTTCGAGTTTCAGGGCCTGTCCGACGCGCACCATCTCCACGGCACGGGTCTCCTCGCGACGTCGACCTGGAGCCTCCACGACATCCGACAATGCTCGTCGGTTTAACATACTCTGCGAAAATTTCATCGATTTTCCTTTCTACGGGGAGGGTGTGCCGCCAACAGTTAATATATACAGCTAGTACAGTTTTCGTTGCTCGCCAGGCGACGCGGGCGGTTCGGAAATTCGTGCAAAGGCGGAGAAAAGTGGCAATTTACCGTTTTCACGATCATTTTATCGCTTGTCCGTGCTCCGATCGCGTTCTCCGATAGCGCGTTGTTCGAGACGTCGTCGACGAAATGTCGCAACGCAAAAAACGGCAACGCGCTATTAAAAGAGACGCTTGAAGCCAGAATTCACGTTGTATCATCTTTTACGTACTCGTTATCGTGCGATAGCTTTGGTCGAATAACGCCTACGTACAAGAAAACGCGTCGAAGCTTGTGTAAATATTGTATTTCGAGTAGTTTTATCCGCGTAGACGAACGAATTCGCGATAAATACTCCTGATAAATACTCGCGATTGCAATTACAAACAGCGTACTAATTAAAGGCAGCTTGACCGAATCTTTCAGCATTTTATCCAAAGTATTCTAGTATTTCTTACATGCCTTCTAATTCGGATTTCCCTAATTTGGCTTTCTAGCTACAAGTCGTCTGACGAATTTTCAACACGAAGAATATTATAGATGCGATAACGAACGAATCGAAACGCATTACTCGAACAAATAACAGCAAAACCGTGTTTTATTAATAACAACGAATAATACCGCAAGCACGTATAAATACAGAGATGTTCGATACTGGATAACAACGAGTACACAGGTGCCGATAATACTGTCGGAAGTAAGAGCAACTTTATCAAAGAAGGATCTAAAAGCGAGAGGAAATGCATATAAATATGATTGATCGATTAGACTTACGTTGCTCTTGCTCTCCTGCGAGTGTTCTTGATACATATCCCGAAGAAGAGCGTCCAGGGTCCTTTCCCTTTTTTGAGCGAACGTTGGCGTGTTGAACGTGGCTTTCTCGCCGTTTATTAACTTGACGAGAAGAAATTCTCGCAGGGTGTACGGGTCCTCGAACACAGGCGGGCATGGAAGGCTCGGGCCAAACAGAGGAACGTTTTCGTCGCAGTAAATGGCCACGCACCATCCTTTGCCGTTTTCTTCGGCCGATACCACGGCAAACACGTCTGTATTTGTAAATGTATCGCGTGAACGTCGAATTAACGATCTTGTTTATCCTTAGGAAAATATACAAGAAGATGGTGAAACAAGACGTTGGAAGAAAGAGTTTTCTCCGCAAAAGTGGCGTGTATTTGCGAGAATGGGCCGACACATTGTTCGCAAAGGTGCGAACTCGTCGACCACCAGCTGCAAATTTGCGCCGCGCATCGCCCGTTGTAGCAAAACCGACAAATAGGTCTGCGACTTTGCAGCCGGCCGGTCGGTGGGTCAGGTTATTTACGGTAAAAATGGTATCGTCTACGGTATATCGTTATGTAACCGTCGTTATATTACGGGATTCTTAGGAGCTGCGACCAGGCATTAGCTCGTCAAAATGACAATTACGTCGACTAACGTCTCCCTCGACCTCGAAACCAATCGTTTCGCTCTCGTTCGAAACATTTCTCCACACGATTCGGTTATATCGCGGTTATATCCGTTATATCCGAAAAGATCGCAGCTCTTGCCTACACGGATAGACGTATTTATATTTTTATCTTACTTTGTTCTTTCCTCCTTATCTTACCGATCGATTAAAAATAATATTAGAAACTCAGCCTAGATCGAAAAAATGTAGATAAATGGCGTATCGACTTACGGGTAAATTGACTTTTGATGCAGTTTGGGTTGAAAGTGTCTATGGCGTTCGAGTCATCCGTGTAAATGATGTTAACGATATCGTTACCGATGTGTCGCTTTCTCTCCAATTGTTGCGGGTTGTCCTTCGAATAGGGAAGCATCGTACTCACATGGTACATCACTTCGTGTCCCGCGTACACCGTATAATAACTCTCGTTGCGAGTCATGTCGCCTGCAAACGTTCAGAGAGAGTTCGCACTTTGAAGAAGAAACTCGAAAAAAATACAACACGAAGAAAAAATAACAACGACGACAAACGAACATGAAAAACTAGCGTTTACCTTACCGTCGACCATATTTTCAAACCATAGCTACCACCTACTAACTACATAGAAACGGAAATAAGAACGGTACCTTTTACGTCTAAACCATCTCGATACTTGTCCAAATTCTTCAGTTCTATCCTCTCGCCCACAATTTCCAGGAACTTGTCAAAATCTGGACTACCCTTCTCTGTAAACCGAGCGAACAGATCGCGTATCGAGACGAATTACGAATCAACGTTGGAATCGTATTTTTCTAAAACTTGAAACTCGCTATGAAACGGATACAAGGCGGTGAAAAATTGCTCGCGTAACAGTGCTATAGACTCGCGAGAAGCTACTTTTTCGTACGACGGTTAAAATGCTTGAAACGATCGAAACGGTTAAAACGGTCGTAATAGGTGGAACGTACGCTTTAAGCGAAAGCGACCGCCGTTCTTCCGCATAGTCGTCCAAGTTTCAAGGGTTGGTCGATTCGTCTTGGTTAAATTTCAATCGAAACTTTTCCTCCGCTTACCGTTGGATAGCATTTCGTCGTCGGTCGTTTGCCCTTTCTTCGCGTATATCACGCCAAACTTGAAGTTGACGGAACCCTCTTGCTCTTCCAGCAACAGCAGATCCTGCGATGCAAAAATTTCCAAAAGTTCAACTCCACCGTCTCCTTCTTACGATTTCCTACAGTTTCTCGCAATTTCGTACGGTTTCTGCCGTTTTCCCACACACACACACACTTGTAGAAATAAAGACGGAAAAGCTGTTTCTTATTAAGTTAATCGCAGGATTGGCCACTTACCTTTTGAAAACCTCGCGCGGAGCCTTATCGAGTTTCTCAAGACCAAAGAAATTGCTGAAATTTTACCAATTAGTTACTTCAACTTGACTTAATTTTAATTTAACCGAAGAAAATTAGCAATCAACGAGCAGTAAGCAAGTCCGTACCTCAAGATCTGCCTGATCGTCATCGTTTTGTTCGCAGAGTATGGCAGCGATATCTTCTGTGCGCCCTAAATTCGTTACTCTTTCATTCATCGATCGCTGTAAACTTTTTTTTGCCTCGCCTTTCTCTTACATAGTGTCTTTTAATACGTAATAACATCCGAAGAAAAAGTGTGGCTATAAAAAGTCACAGTATCGACACTGTTTAGTAATAAAACGGTTCGTTCTACCGTTCACCTACTAATCAATCGATTCTCGAGAGATTCGCAAGAACGTTCGATTCTCTAGCATTTAGCGGTAGACTTTCGTGCGTTTCGTTCTATGAAAATGAAACGCGGAGAACGCGATAAGTAGATAACGGTATCCTTCGTTGCGAGATAAGGCTATGTGCCGATACTTCTTCTATATATAACTATACATGGGTATAGCGTGCAAGTGCGTTGGCATTTTTCACGTAGAAATCTGCTTTTAGAAATTCATTCGTAGCAAGCGTACCGACGCCTAACTTTTTATCGCTTTCGATTTCTGTCCAAGATAATTGCACAACGGGATCGTCAATTTATTCCGCGATTCGTTCGTTACTCGTCCATTGAATAATCTTTAAAACGACGAAACGCGATCAGCTGTACGCGAAACCCGGTACACGAAAAACATATGGTTCGTCAAAGTACGATGTTGGAAACGGTCAGCTCCGCGGTAAATTTAGTCTTTCTTATTTTCTATAATTTACTTTTATCGTCTTATCGCCGATATTTACGTTTACGTTTTAATTTTTCATTAGTTTCGATCAAATCATCGTTCATTTCGAATAGAAAAGTATCTGACAAGTTGCAGTAGTTGTCGTAGAGGTACGTAGAGGTACAGGCGGATACTCACAGTTTTTCTCTATAAAATAACTCTGTAATGCGGCACGCTTTGATCGCTGACTTCGCTCGTCACCACCGATAGAAACAAGGGATTCCTTTCTTGGTCCGCGGCAACGTAATTTTGATGCACTGTAAACCAATTTTTCATCGAGTGACAAATATTTTCGATATACGTATAAGTAAGTAAGTAAGTAAGTAAAGTAAGAAATTATACGGATAACGAATTTTTTACGATAATAAACGTAAAAGACTGTCGGACGAGAACGGATCGAGCTAAATCCAAAATAAAAGAATAGGATATTGCTTGAAAAACGCTTGAATAGGATATTGTTCATCCGTCGTTCCTCTTATCCTGTACATGTATATCGAATATACGTACACTGATACTCTAAAAGACTCGTATAACATAACAGCATGTTCTTTACTCATGTTTTCCGAGAAAGTATTTGAAGTACCAGCGCGTTTGGTACTCTGGATTTTCCAATATCGGCGTACTCGGTGATCCGAACATCTGCACACGTGCAAAATCAGTTTCGCCACGGACGTAATCAAATTTTCTGTTAAACGAGGGGAAAGAAGCGGCGCAAGTGGAAAGCGGAAAGCAGGAATATCGCGTGTTTCATGCCTAATTTCTACCTTACTAATTAATTATCTAACTGTACAGAATTACATCGCATTACATCGAACGAATTAGGATCGCTAATAAACAAGTGCCTTTTAGAAACCATTTACATAGTCAGTTACAGCGACGAATACCTTTGTCGCGCATCGTCCACGAATAATCAAAGTAAACGCATTCCAGCATCGTTTTATCGAATTATCTGCGAAGCCGGTACTCCCACCGATCTTATCTCAATTCGTTAACGATAACTTATATATGGTTCGTTGAAAAGCACCACGACGATCAGTCGTCCATGGTACGCGGATGGATGGATGGTACTCGCTTCTCGATAAAAAATGAAAATTAAACAATATCCGGTTTCAATATGGCATATCCGGTTTCTGGATATTTACGAGTTTGCTCGTTCTTCGAATATTTCCAACGCGTTAACGAGTATTTTGTACGTCGTTGAAACTAACATGCCGCCGTAACAAAGAAGAAGGAATTTTATCAAGTTGAGAGAACCAGTTAAAAAGCAAACGGATTCGTATAATTACCGATCTCTTACTTCTTCTTTCTCGCCCGGCGAATCACCGTTCTCCACTCGAAATCTTCTTCCATTGTCGGACCCGTCTTGCTCCATTTGTGGCAGCTGAAACGCACCATATCGAGAGACTAAGGTTAGCGAGACCGTGCGAATCTCCTCCGACGACACACGGAAAAAGGAAAAGGAGACGAGAAACAGATAGACCGTCCCCTTTCTCGGCGCTATCGTTGCGCGCGCCTTTCTTCCTTTCGGAACGCGTGCACGAAAAACTATTTTAAAAATAGTCTCGCGTACCATGTCTCGCGTATTACGCGTTACTGCCAAATTCTCTCGGCGCGCACATCTATATCAAGTCGATTTTCAATCGCCCACTCTCCATACAAATGACCACCGCGCTGCTTTCCAAACTCACCATTTCCACGCTGCCGTAATATCGCCTGGAGAGGACACCCCGCCTCGAAATGGCATCCGTGCTGCATCTGAAAATATCATACTGTAATATCGAAAAATAAGGATAGAAAATTTTTTTCCGATTACTTACAATTTATTAATATTAAATTGAATATACAAATATAAATTGGACAGAGAACGATATTTATTTAACGGAAACTAAATGCAATACTCGTATCTATATCAAATAACTTTACAGTTATTTGATCACTCTCGTCACAACGAATCTAACACACACACTCTCTCTCTCTAACAACTCTATCAATTCTCACGACTCTACTCTTCGACGACTCGAAACCTCTAACGACTCTACTCTTCGACGACTCAATTAGCTCTGATCTTCGCCAATACACTCCTGCCCGGTCGTGCTCGCTCTTGCTCTCGTCCTCTCACACACATACACACTTTTCGGCTCACATACTCTGGCCTCTCGATTGCCACTCCTTGAAATATGAAACCGTACCACTGTTTTGACGCTGCTTATCCTTTCTCGTGTCGCTGTTACTAGGCGCTCTTGGATGTAAACAAACCACGAAAGACGACGTACACGGTGTTTTCTAATTTCAGCCGATCTCCAATCAAAGCTATTCTACGATACTACAATACGCGTTTAACGTTCTACGCGGCCACGACGAAACGAAGAAACGGTCGCGGTCTCTTTTGCCCAGCTTCCTGCCCGTGTTTATTGCTTCTTTCCCAGCAAAAAATCTGGGTTAACGAGGCCCCTAAGAAACGAACCACACGTTTCCCGATGAAATTCTTTCTTTACGGCAGACACTCGGTCGCAATTATTTTTCACCCGAGTTATCCAAATAATTCTGCTGTACGATTTGCCGGTGCTCGTTAAAACTTTCCACGATATCCGAACCATCGAATAATAGTTTCTCTAATAGTGTCGTTGCTCTTGTTTCTAGTCGAATTCAGAGTGGCGAGTGAATCTCTATAGCAAGGTTCATCGATTACCAAAGCGTATAACCGCGATCGGTTGACGATCGTCGAACCAGTAGCAAACTACAACCAGCCCCTAAACACTGCTCTATCCAATACATCCGTCCAATTTTGCGTATCCGTCCGACTTTGTCGCGTTTACGCGTCGATACGATCGTCGTTGACGCGTATCTCTAAAAGAACAAACGATTAAAAATATGGAAACAGGTAACTCGGAGAAATTATTAGGTCCGAAAAGGTAAGGAAAATTCAAAGGATAAACTATAGTATCCGGAGTGGACAATTTTTCAGCCTTTTGCCGTTTGTCCTCGTATCTTCTCGCGGGTATTTTAGGAGTTTTAGACCTAAACTCTGTGTACGATCTTAGCCATAGCGTACGATATGGTATATATATACCTCGATTCTAGCAATGACCTTCGACACAGCGCGAATTACGTTCGTACTCGTATAGCGATACGCGTCGCCGTCTCATTCGATGCAATAGCGATGCGTAGAATCGCAAGCGATGATAAACGGTTAGCAGAGCAGCGAAGGAAGTTTCCAACGAGAATTTATCCGCAACGAGATTTTCGCCTCGCGTTTTTCCGCTTTCCAATCGTTCTTCGCGTTTTCATGCGTGTTTTCATGCGTGTTTTCATGCGTGTTTTCATGCGTGTTTTCATCGAACCGGTTACTTCGAACGCCTCGTAGCGGCAAACCCAATATATCGAATATATAAAATAGCGCGCGTTACTATACGACACGCGTTATAACTGCTATATCGTATCGCAAACTCGCATATCGCTCAGCCGTTTTCCGACACAACGATAATAGACCATGTTTAAAGAAACGTACGCATGATGGCTGGATCGTCGGTGAAGATGCGCGCAACGAGCAGCAGACGACAAGGCAGGCACGCAAACCGATCTCGACCTGTTCCTCTGGATCGTCCGAGAAGCAGGCAACGTATCTTCGTCGCTGTCGCTTTCCGTCACCGAATTCCCATTTCCAGCGCAACTCTCCCTTCCCCCTTTGCTTCGCTTGCTCGAGAAATTCTTCTTCTCTATGCCGACGGTCGTCGACGAGGTCGAGCTCACCGGCAACGAGACTGCCGACACGTTCGTCGACGAGCCGCTCGTCAACGAGACTCCTCGCAAACGAGACACCAGCTTTATGTCCAAGCACAACATCTTTCCACTCTCTCTTCTCTTTCTTCTTTAATTTCCCCCTTTAAATAGTTTTCCCGCCATCTTTACCGATGCACAGTTTCCGTTTCCGTTTCCACGATCTCGTAATTGCTCGAAACAGCACCTTTCTTCTACTCGAAATGTTCACCTTTAATCCGATCCGGTAAAAAACGTCCGTCTTATTATACGCGAGATATTAACGTGTACAGCGTCATTTTCCTACCAAAGCCACAGCAACGACAGAAAATCGTAGAAAGCACGTCGTACACTTTCGTCGTGTGCGAAAACTTTGCACACTGCAACCTTCCGATAATACGTCGATACCGTAGGTTCCCCCGTAGCTCTGTTACGTTCTTTGCCTCTTTCAAATCGATCGCTGTATTAGATACGTTACAAACGATTACTATGTTCAACGACGAACAATACCAACTTAACCACCGATTTACGCTAAGAAGATCGTAGATTTACCATTTGCAAAGGAAAAAGAACGTTTGTTAATTTCTGAATTCTAGTTTCTTCTTTGCTTCGTCTCGTTTACTAAAATCAGCCAGTCAAGATATTATCTTCGTATCGATGTCGTAGAATGTAAATACTTTTTGTAAGAGCGTACAAAATATCGAGCAGAGGGCAAACGGATAAACGAATACATTGTTCAGAGATGTCGAATCGATCCGATTCGAGGATCGTTTCCGAAATTTCATTATTTAATTAGAAAGAAAGAGAAGGTCGACCGATAACCAGATTCGAATTCCCTCGCCTCGAATCCGTATTTCCAGAAACAGAGTCGGAATTACTCTGTCAACACCTTACCACGGCCAGTATTCCGTTCGCATAATTATAATAATTTCTCGGTTCATCCTCATTAACAGCTACAACGAATTCCAATACTTGGCCAGCGTAACTGTAGCCACCAACTGTTGCAACGGCTACGAAAAGTATTTGTACGTCCTTCTAAGTATTACAGCATTTACTATTTTATTACTATTTAATTGCGCTCGAATATACAAAGTTTCGTATCTTTACTCGTTTAGTCGTATGTATTTTCATACGACAGCGAGAAATTTATTTTCCAAAAACGAATTCGAACGCTACAAAGCGAGCGTTAGCGAGTTTTACATTTCATTCCGATTTATACGTAGATGCTGAATTTTGTATATACGTAGCTCGAAAATCGCTCGAGGGCGAAAGATGCGACAATTCCGAACAAAAGTAGCAAAGTAGTAGCAAAAGTAGCAAATGTAACAAGAAATCTGGATAACAGTCTAAACTACAGCCTTAAACAGAGATCTCCGAGTATATAACGAACTTGATACCATCGCTAGTTATCCGTTGAAAGCTTCGAGGTTCGTAGCATTGGTGCCAAGTTGCGTGATTTATTACCATCGATAAACCACCTTTTTTAAACATGCTGGCTGTCGGACGCGCGCGGACATCGATATCATTGACCGAGTTTCCCTGTTCCGCAGGTCTCTAACCCTTTTGAAGATCGTGGCTACATAATGGAAAAGAGTACCGACGACACTGACCGAGTCCCTTTGCCTTTGCTTTCCTCTCACTTTTTGCTTAACCAGATCTTTCACGTTGAACGAAGCGGCAGTCGATAGGTTGATTTTAATAATCAGACTTCACTTCCTCTCTCTCTCTCTCTCTCCCTTTCACTCAGCTTTGGCACGTTGAAGCTCGGTTATCGCGCCTGGATTGTAAGCGCCCTCCTCCTCCTCCTCCTCCTCCACAAAAAAAATGCGTCCGATTATTCGATGTAGGAAAGTAAGAGAGATAAAAAAAAATGTACTTCTATTATCGATAATTGACAAGAGAGATCTTTTTCTCACAGTCTAAAAGATATTCGATGCTGAATCGGTTAATATAATTTCTGCCTTTCCACTTCCTCAACCCTACGATTTTTCTCAACGCGGGATCGAGCGTTCGCTTGACTGTAAAAAATTTCATTTTCAATTCGATTAATTTTATTTATCGATCGTTATCGACGATAGAGACGTACGCGTGTTTTAAGAACGAACGAAGAAAGAACGTTTTAAGGAACGATATTACTTCGATATTCACGATATCGATATCAATAATTTTCACTTTTCGTTATTAATTTCCCAACTATTTCAAATGACACCGTATAATTCGCAAAAATATCGACCGTCTTGCAACAACAAAGCGTCGATCCCTTCGTTTTTTCTCCCCTTTCTCGTAAAAAAAATCTTCAAAGTATCAAACGGGCATATACTCGTTGGTTAAATACACAAAAATTCAAATCTTTCGTTTACGAATTTCGTAATGTTCTATGCAGTTTCGTTCACACTGCGAAAAGTGCCAAGATCTTCGGGCAATCGTTTTCATTACCTATTTTACGATGCCCTTTTCGTCGCATTGCGACCACCGTCACCATTATTTGATCGTCGAACGACTCTAAAACGAATCGATCTCACATTATCTTCCAATGGAAAGGCTTTCTTACAGCCTCATACCCGTCACATAGCCACCAAACAGTTTCATTATCGATGATTCTCACGGTCGATCATCGACGATCAACGGTTCGTTCGAGCGTAATAGCTGCACATAGCCACTGTCGTCGAGTTCGTGTCCGGACGACCTTGATCTCGGCCGTCGTCGATTCAGCCTACGTATCGTATCGATGGGAAAAAGAAAAACGAAAAGGCGCGGATAGAAAACGCGAGTGAAACGATAACACACGGTAGCAGTGACGTTACCGCGTCGGTAAGCACGAAATCGATAAATTGTGACGAATCGATCGAGTATCGGATGGATGAAAAATCGAAGAATTTGCCACGGGTCTCCAACCCCTACTGACAGAGTCAGGACACGACCCTTTCCGAACGAAGATGCAGCGAGTCACGATCAGAGAGCAAGTACTCTTACTAACACGGCGACTCGACGACTGGCGCCACGTCGTCGAGCTCACTGGCTCTCTTTCGGGACCCTCCTCTGACGCCCTCCGCCCCTCTCTACCAAGATCTATCTCGTACGCTTTCTGTCTTACCGCGGTGGCTTCGTTCCTTTTCTGTTCGCGACCTGTACGTGCGTGCTCTCTCTCTATGCATACGCCTGTCTCCTTCTACCCTACCAACCGACCTACGTGACGGCGCGGCGACGCGGCGACGCCGCACCGCAACGCGCTCTCCCCCTCGCGTTTTATATCGGCCAAACTTTTTATCCTCCTCGAATTCTGCGCTTTGCACATTTTTCCAGCATTACATATAGATTGAATTAAAAAAGTTGCTTAAAAATTATACCGCTACTACAATACAATACTATACTATACTATACTATACTATACTATGCTATGCTATGCTATGCTATGCTATGCTATGCTATGCTATGCTATGCTATGCTATGCTATGCTATGCTATGCTATGCTATGCCATTCCATGCCATGCCATGCCATGCCATGCCATGCCATGCCATGCCATGCCATGCCATGCCATGCTATGCTATGCTATGCTATGCTATGCTATGCTATGCTATGCTATGCTATGCTATGTGGAAATAACACTTTTAAAAACATCTATGTACTTTCTCAATAATATAATTCGCATAGTATAATTCTTAAGGCATTGTAGCGCGAGATTCTTCTGCACTTACGACAGATCTAAAAGCGAAGCGATCCACAGAACGTATATAATATGCAAAAATATCGAAATTATCCAAAGTATACAAATTATTAGATGAAATAATTTTCTATCTAGATTACATCTTTTTAATTATATTCGGCAAAATATACAATGTTATAAATATTCGATGTTGCTTATTTTATTATTAATAAGCCCAATAAGCCGAACGAGCTTGAAACCAACATTTCAACTGTTTTATTATGTTTATTTTTAAAATAACATAGAAACAAACTAACTTTAAGTTATAAGATCAAATAAATTATTTTCGAACAATTTTCCACTTTAGTCGACTGCTTCAAACGAGTTATGATAACGAATAATACGGATATTTTCTTCTGCCCATTTCTTTCATTTTTTCCCTTACTCTAGTTAATTGATACTGTACTTGTTACTGTAATAGCAGGTATTATGGTGTTGTTTTTGCGAATATAGTTCTATGTATTAATTAGCCAATTAATATCGGAGAAAAATTGGAGATAAGATCGAAATAAGATTGCGCTTCAGGGTATAATTTGTTTAATCTGGAATATAAAAATATTAGATATATGTATGCATACTTGATTTGCAAGTTGCTATTTTGTTAAACATTTTCGTTGCCAATAACAATACGTATATATTAATAATCAGATACTATGTATATTATTATTACTTACTACTTTAGATGCATGATGAACGATAGTTTGGTTTATTCATTGAGTAAGCTCGGTGGTTTAGTTCATATTCTTTACCTTCGGCGTATACAGTTATTGTTTGCACCGAAGGGTGGCGTTAAATACTCCGTCCTAATCAATCGATCCAAGCGTTCAATGACGGCCATTTGGTAAAACAATTCTCTCTGCGGTTAAGATATTTTTGCAAAAGCATTCTAGTTTCTTTTATACCAATCGTAAGATATCGAAAATCATTTATCTCTCCTAATTAATTCCTTACCTACAGTTAAACTAATAATTTATGATAATTACTCTATTCATTTATATCAATTTATTCATAGAATGTATTCATGGAATCAAGGGAGCAAGTGCAATTTAGATCAAAGCCAACCAGTTTTCATCATCCATTGATGCGTGCTACCATTGGTAAGTCGCATGGTTTCGTTTCTTCGACGATAAGTTCAATGTTCAGGTATAATTATTTGGAACAACATGCTGTACCTATTCTAATTGATAAATTTCAATACATACGCCGTGAGACACCGTGGAATGCGTGCGTTTTAGCCTTAATTATTCGTAAGATAGATTAGTCTATGTTAAGAGCATTGTGAGCTCATCGTGTACAATGATACTTATCCACCTTGCAAGGAAAATTAAAATTCTATTCTCTTTTTCTGCCGAAACACGCGTCCATTGATTCTTCCGAAAGATCGCAAACTCGTTCGTTCGTGCCGTGATTTTTATTTGATTTTCCGATTGATTGCAGTTTCTCTTTGGCTTCTGCCTACTTTTAGGGGCACATACAGCGTCAGTAGCTTCATTTTCTTTCTCTCGTCCCAGGTTAGACAAATGTGTCTTTGATGCCGAATGCAAACCAGTGGGGCTACGAATTATCGTACTGTAATATCGTAGAATAGATTTGAATTAGGGATCGGTTGAAATTAGAAAGCACCGTGTACGTCTTCTTTCGTGGTTTGTTTACATCCAAGAGCGCCTAGTAACAGCGACGCGAGAAAGGATAAGCAGTGTCAAAACAGAGGTACGGTTTCATATTTCAAGGAATCGAGAGGCCAAAGTATGTAAGCCGAAAAGTGTGTGTGTGTGAGAGGACGAGAACAAGAGCGAGCACGACCGGGCAGGATTGTATTGGCGAAGAGCAGAGCTAATTGAGTCGTTGAAGAGTAGAGTCGTTAGAGCTTTCGAGTCGTCGAAGAGTAGAGTCGTGAGAATTGATAGAGTTGTAGAGAGAGAGAGTGTGTGTGTTAGATTCGTTGTGACGAGAGTGATCAAATAACTGTAAACTTATTTGATATAGATACGAGTATTGCATTTAGTTCCGTTAAATAAATATCGTTCTCTGTCCAATTTATATCTGTATATTCAGTTTAATATTAATAAATTGTAAGTAAACGAAAAAAAATTTCTATCCTTATTTTTCGATCTTACAGTACGATGTTTATAAAGATGGATGTAATCATTGTGTGAGATATAGATATTGCGCGATGTATCCTTTGTTTGAAATTTGGAAAGATTCGTGTAAGATTGTTTTGTGTAGATCGTTTGACTTTCCGTATCTGCTTGTATCTCCGTCATCCTTCCCACTACGCCACTTTGGAAGCTGCTCAGCGAAACTAAGGTGCGACGAGTCCATTCAGTCGTCTTCTTTTCTATCGATAACATGGATCACGTTGCGTCAGGTTTGTAACCTATTCTAACCTATTAGCGGCGTCACTTCTTCATTACTGTCATTACTATATTTTTTACTATCGTTTATATCTCGTTATTAATATCGTTTAATCAATCCACGTTTATTTAACGATTTGTCGAACATTCAGATAATGAAATTAGGTGGTTTTCTGAAATTTTTTGTTTGTATCTCTCTTTAATCGTCTAGTTACAAAATGATACTGTTACCGGTAGCTTGTATCGTAAGCTTTCGTAATAAAATCATTATTGATCCTTTGATCGTATTTTCATGTAATTATTTTATACATTTCTAGTTTGTTTTTGTGCAGGTTATCGATCGATGGCGGGGATAATATAGAAGTAACAGGAATATTAATATATGGACGCAACGACGATCAACGATCAGTCTGATGAATTTTCATGGAAATCTGGTAACGTTTAATTTATTTTAACTAAGACAGCTGTGTATGAACGGTTCTATTGTCTTTTTATTCGAGCATGGGTAACATTTGATATACAATTTATGTCTACTTTAAAATATACTTGATACATATTTCATAATAGATCGTTTCGTAATTATTTGGAATATTAAAATGAAAGTAAATACGATTAAACAAATCACTTTTTTTCATTCAAATATATGAAATCATTCTCTTATTTCAAACGAACTTGTAACAAATTATTTTATTGTTTCAATGTAATTCATAATGTAGAATCCTTGATAATTTAACGATAGCTTCGTGTAGACAGTTTGAAACATAGAAATCTTAACAATAACAGCTTTAACTATTTCTATAGGTATTGTAACACACTAGGTATTGGTATATCGAATTCAAATTATTTTTCTATATTACGTGAATTTGCTATAGTTTCCGTCATATATTGCAACTTTGTAACTTGTGTCTTTTTCATAGAGGTGGCGCGCAAATAGACTGAAATACTTCAAAGCAAGGCTTCGCGCGCGTTTCTCTAGCATTCTTTAAGCATTCTTTTAGTTGTGAACTTTTGAATTCTTGGAAATATTTTCGGATATTTATAACACGCGACCGTTGTGTGTTAACTATGTTTCGTGTTCTAATAACGAACATTCGTGGTATGATTCTCGCAAATGAAATGATCGATTCCCTATTTCGGTTAGGACAATAGAGGTGGTTATATGAAGTATTACACTGAGATAACGGTTTACAATTCGCACTTTATTCCAACAATTTTGTAGAGAAGATAGTTGAGCTGGTGCGTATAGATAAGTGAAGTAGGTGACTGATCTAAGGGTGGAAACCCGGTCAAGAGATGTCGACTGTTCTAAAGATGGAAAATCAGTAAAGTTCGGTGACGATGCTATTGTCACGTAAAATAACAAAATAAAAAAGGAATTTGAGGTAAAAAAATAAAAAAAGAAAACTTTATTTTTTTTCTAACATCAATACACTTTACAATCTACTTCCGAACTCTAGGCGTGACTTTCTAAGACTGACTCTTACGATTTTACTTTCAATCGGATTCGATTACTTTCTTTTGTCATCCCTCAACATCCCTACCGTCCATGCATTTGCTAGGCGTCCGCGATCGTTGCCACGTGCTCTTTCTTCTAGAACCTTCGGTGGAAGGACCGTTGGGATGTTGATGGTTCATTAGGCACTTCAGCGATATACATTGTCGCCGAGTGCCGCCACATCTTTATCTCTATCTCTATCGTCAGTCCATCGGATTTGAAGTATGCCGGTCGTGACACTATGGCGGAGGAAGGCTAGCGATGGGTGTGTCTAGCGCACGGGACCATCGGATTTGTAGATGACAGTTTTGACTAGGAAAGTGAGGGCAATAGTCATTGCTTCTGATTGGATGAGAAAAAGGTTGGTGGGCAAGGAAATGTTCTAACCGCCCCGGAGAGAATGTTGCTAGCCGGAGACACCAAACGTGAGAAAAACCAACTTTCCCGTATCATTCCGTAGTAGACAATAAATTTAAGGAACACTTGAAATAAAAGAACTATGAAAATGCCAAGATTTATGGTGGGTCCTGAAGACTATTGAGGGTACGCAGTAACGATGCGTAGACAACTGGCTGTCATGTTGCCCGCGGATTGGGGCCTGGTTTGTGTACAGAGTCACCGGACGTAACATTATGTATTAACGATATAAACGATATCTTATGTTTTGTTGTAGACATATCACAGCTTCAACTTTTCCGTCTTCTTTGGGAATGTTCTAACAGTGGCTCAGAAGCCAAGAACGTAAGTATCTTTACATATCGTACTTTAATTATGTCTATTCTGTATATTTTGTATATTTTGTATATTTTGTATATTTTGTATATTTTGCTTTGAACGCTATTAATTAGGGAATACAATTTGATTAAAAACTTGGGAGGTTAGGATCTTCTCGGGTTATTCTTCTATTAAAATAAAAAGAGTGTTAGTTAAAGTCTTAATATCGAAGTGTAAAACAAATAACTAACATATTTCAGGAATTATTCTAGATTTTAAACTTTCATATCAGAGTTTCAGTTTTTGTACTTATCGAAGTTTATTAGCATTTCAATCTTTATTATTAGCAAAGTTACAAATTCAATAAACTTGCATTTTTCATTATCTCCAGCTTTCCAAATAATCAGCAGTCATTCATCGTGTTTTGTTCTGCTGGGATAGCACGGCAGTTCGATGGCGTAACGCTTCTGTTCCTCTGTTCCTCCTAACGGTGAGTCGCATGCATTTCTGTTCCTCCGGTCACTCAATCGTGTGATAGGATGGAAAGATGCGAATCGGCGTGGGGTTGTATTACGTAGAACTTTTTGCGAGCATAATGACCGCGGATATTTTTTAAACTCGTGAGTAGTAACATTTTTCTCAAATCTTTATTTATTAGTTCAGGATAGGTCTTCTCGCACATCGCGATTATAATAATTAGTTTTTTAATAGTTAGTTGAAACATGTACATTTGAGAATATACTCGTGGTACTTATAAATATGTATATTAATATTCGGTAGAAATAGACAAGTATCGACACGAATATACCTGTGTCACATAAATATGTCGGAGATGAAAGAACACCGGAGCCTTTGGAATTTTGGATAATCCCGCAACATTGTAACCTAGAGTCTACTATAGCTGTAACTGAACAATTGTAGTTATTCAATCCGATTGTAATTGTTCGAGATTGGTGATAGTGAGCTTGGGCTCGAGGCGACAGTCAGTTGCCGAACGTAGCCGCGGTCACGGGATGAACGCTTTGCATAACAAAGGTATGGAGTAATTCTATAGCTCTCCTTAAAAGAAATATTCGTGGCGACACACGACAGTAAACATTCCAACGGTTTCTGTCCCGTGGCTCGCCACACGCAGACCCTATGCTTCGAGTTTTACGTTACGTTTTAGATTATAATGTATATAATAAACAAAGGAAATTATAAAAGTGGGGCAAGTAACTGGTAATTACACTTAATAAATTAGTTATAGTATACATTAAAAAAATTTTACTTACCTGAAAAACAACATGTCAACTCTAGAAAATAATTTTTAATTTTCGAAATATCAATGTATATGTTTGACATATCAGATCAATATGGCTCCGAAATATGTTACACGGAATTGTTCATTATCATTTGTTTGTTCCAATAAAGGCGCTAATATCTGGTGAAAAATCCTATGTATTTAGAAATTAACAGAAGTGTTAAGTGAGCTGTTATTTTGCCCGCATCGTATTTCTTACATGTAATGCCCTTTACACGTTTTATCTTTAAAATAGCAAACTCATTATTTACTCGAGATTTATTCCTAGCGCACGAATATTTTTCAATAGAGCGATGCAAAGTTTTACTGTATCTCGGATCATCACAAGTTAATCAAAATCTTGAGGATTCGATTTCACCGGCTCAAAGTGACTTTTGCAGGCAAAAGAAATTGTTCCTCGGATACTTTAATATTTTTTACTAAATTTCATCAAAAATAGAGTTTTATTTGCTAATAGAAGATAACTATGTTTTGGTACTCCTACAGAACAGTATCACAACATTCGCTAAAATTACAAATATTGTACAGTATATTCACTACAAGGCTAATTAAAATAGCTTGTAATCCAACATATAAGAATGCTACTTGCAAAGTATCTTTGCTAGTAACAGTTTAAAGTAGAGAGATATTCCTAAAAAATCATATATTTTATACATATATGTACGTAGTATATACAGTGGATATAACTATCTTTCTGAATTTATAAAATAACAGTATATAATAATAAATAATAATAATAATATAATATAATAATAATAAAAAAATAATATAATAATAAATAAAAATAACATAATAATAATAAATTTATAGAATAACAATATTCCAATATTTATATTTTTCCTTGTTGCAATTTTGTAAACCGTCAAAGCGTTTACAACAGAAATTCCCAGAAGGAATTGAATGCCAAGTTTTCTGTACCATTTGATTCCTTTTCTAATTGTGGTGGCATAAGAAACCATTTGATCGGAATAATCTATACCACACTTTCCTTCATTATATTCAACGATAGATAGTGGTTTTAATGTTGCGAACAAATGAAACGAAAGATCATTCTTGAGATCACCACTTGAGCGACTCGTATTACTAAAACATCGATGGGGAGCACCTAGCAGAAAACGCTCGGTACTGCTGTACGCGTGGCCTGACGCAGTTTTTTTTGAAAACACGCGTGGCAGTCAATGTGTTAATAAACTATTAAACTACATGTCGTGAAGAAGTATCCCCTTTATGAACATTTATTAATAGCTCTAGAGTTGATAATATTAGCTTGAGGAAGTTCTGTATGTACGTGTAATTGATAGTACTCGCGTACACCTGTGCGTGTAAAACGTTTCAAGTTAATAAAGAGAACATGATACACGTGGAATAGGTATGAATAAAAATTACAAGAAGCCGGAGAATATTCTAAAACATATGCCATGATAAAATATAAATTGTAAAGAGTTATAGATCATGTTATTATATATTAAAATTATGCTTAACAAGCAGATATTAGCGTAAATATGACGCTGCGTTAATTAAATCCAACAATATTGAGAAAAGAACAAATTGAACAATACCTAGAAATAATTTAGAAAAACAATGTTAGATCAATTTCAAATTGGGTTTTCTTTACTCGATGTCAAACTTAACTCTTATTCGTCTTTTGCATAAACTCTTTTCGTGATATGAAACTTTAGAGTTGACATGCTGCTGGTATTAATTGCACACGCAGAATAAGATTTTCCAAATTGAACCGAAACGATTTAGACAGAAAAATGTAATACTTTCAATATTCATAACAATTATTTATGCATTCCGCATATAAACCTACCGAATATTTATTACTTACTTTTAGCTCAAAAATATTTGATATACTACTACCAAGCAAATATTAGATTGAAGAGGAAATCATACATGAAAGATGTCACTTTTTTTAATAAAAAGTTCGTTCTCATCAAAGTTTCTGGCAATTTATTACATACCTGTATACAAAGTGGATTACTTTGTAACACAACTGGAAAGTAACTTTCTTTAGTAATGATTTGCGTAATAAATTACGCAAAAAGTAAAAAGAAGATTATATTTTAAATCATATTCTAAGAATAACTGTATTTTAAACGTGATTTCAAAAGAATTTTGAATTTAAAAATTCGTCAAAAGTACATACGTACTTACTACTTCGACACGATCTAGGCTAATTATGTGTTCTAATGTTTATACATCTTGATAGTAGCTGTATTCAAAGAGCGCGTCGAATCTTTTTATAGTATTTGCCTTTTGATGTATTAAAAGTATCATTAGAGATATTCTTCTTATTATCGGAAATATGTATAGTTCTGCTCATTGCATCGACAAGTGAACGGATTTTAAGCTTCCTATTCTTTTACATTTTCAATATTTCCAGAGTTATTTGTTTTCAGAATAAAAAAATATTAATTCCTGCCACTTTTGAGAGAAATTGTTTAGAAGTGTATCCTGTTTATCTCGAATCGCTCAAATATATCGGGGAAAAAATGAATGATACAAAAATCGAATGACATCGAAAGGGATATACTATTATATTCGTGTGTATTTACTTTGCGTGTATTGTCTTAACATGAAATCTCTTGCGTGTTAAAATATTTCAGTGGATATCTCCATTTTTTGTTACATAATCACGCAGCTGACGTTCAGACATCTCTAAAATACTAGAAACTTGCGTCTTTCGCACCATCCGCTATCGTAATAGAAACTTTCAAATTCGACAGAGCAATACAAAGCACGCGAAAAGTGACTGACCAAAAAAGAACTGAATGTTTTGACGACATTACGAAACTGCAGCCTTGTATTTCAGCAATATCATACCAGCAATAACAAATTTTGAGAAATATCTTTATGTTCTATTCCCGTGGCGTACTTTGGATAACGCTAATCCCGGCGACACACTAAATTTTGAAATCCATACGACTGATTCTACAGAAGCGGGGATTCTACAGCAGCGATTTCGCTTGCACAGTTGTTCATTTAATTTGTGAATTGTAAGAAACCTCAAGTATGTCAGAGGACATAGTGATATTGCTACAAAAGCGACTAGACAAATAGAGAGCTACATGTGATTTTATCGTATTTTTTTAACCCTTTCGCTTCGGCAATCCAGTCCGCCGAAGTACTGTCACTGAACGGAAACGCGCGCCAGAAATACGCACAGTGTGCGTGGCTACTGTATATACGTTTTCCTAAGTCTTAAATAATAATAATTCTTGTAAGAACCGTATACGAAATATCGTTTCACTGTCAATGGATTTAGTAGATTTTTTAGCACGAAACAATATACGATTTTGATGTTGTTTCAAGAACGAGTAACTTAAAGAAGTGATTAATCCAGTATGTCAATAAAATCAAGGGAAAATGTTCTGTCGATAACGAAAAAATATATTAATGACCACAGATAGCATTTGTATATGCATCATTTTTGTCAAATTTTGTCTTCCAAACACAACTTTTTAATATTCCTATTTTATATACTTTTGCTAAAATACATTAAACACATTTCAATACTAAACTAAAGATCTTTAAACTTAAAAATGACTTTTGCTTATTCCCATGTCACAAACAATTGGCTTTAATAATTATCGATCAATACTCTCTTATTCGTAAGCACATCAGCATATTCGATCCATGCAAATTCACGTAAAATGTTACTACTTCCTGCCTTTCGTTACATGTATCTTAATAAATTGTATCTTATTAAATCTTAATAAATATGAGTCTTAATAAAAAGAAGTTACTTTTTACGTAGACCAAACCTAGTTCTATTATTAAGCGCGTAAGCAGATAAGATGAAGATCAAATAGAGGCAAAGCTAAAAAATAACGACTATATATTTTCATGTTTCAGCGTTGAAAACTTATGTGGGTGAAACGCTAGAATTGACTGGAGTTCTTCGACAAGAAATGGGCACTTGTCTTTGCCTAGACAGCAACAATGTGCCTCCGACAGTCAGCAAACGTTACTCTCTACAAGTTCACTGTATGTATTATTAAGCGCTTGTCATAGAGTTATTATACAAATATATTTGTAATTATCATTCTTATATATTATACAAGGTGAATCAGAACACGTGGAAAATATGGCAGAGGTTGATTCTGAATACTGAAATAAGAAGAAAATTTTATATAACATAATATGCCTAATATGCCCATACGTTCCGCTTATAGCTTATTTTGCGATGCTAAACATTACACAGATGAACGATTTCTTGGAAAATAGATAAATCGTGCTGGCCTTATTTCCGGACCAATACGCTCTTCGGATCCGAATCCGTTCGATTATTAAATACGGGGGCGTTTAAAATCTCTTACTTATAAAACGTTAGTTGACGTGACGATCAAAATTTTCGACAAATTCGTGTGAGCTGTTCGAACAAGATGGACGATCTATGACGCGACGCATTCGCGTTTCCGTAGAAACTGGAACTGGTCGATTCGAGTAATTTCTCTAAAGATAGGTAAGAAAGTACTGTGACACAAAGCAAGCGTCTACTCGAAAACGTTTATACGAAATTTTCTTCTTATTTTAATGCGCTGAATCAGCCCCTGCTTGCCTGGAAGCCGTACTTTCCACATGTCTCGAACTCTATCATACCGATCCACTAGGTAAACAAAATAAAAGCCTGCCAAGCACTGTGGCGGCACGGGCCACGGAACTTTTCAACGGCTCCGGATGCAAAGCGCGACGCCGCCAAAGCGCAACACCGACGTGCTCAATGTACCATCGATATCTTCACACTCTTTCCGCCGAATTCTCGGAAGAGCATACACGTGCCAGCACTGGGCTACGATATCGATGGGCTACGAAGGGAAGAATCTGCGCGATCCGAAACAAAAGCACAGGCAGTCTGTCTTACGCCATTAAATGTGTAACTCCTCGGTATTATTTGCATAGCAACGCGTCGAATGATCTCTCGGTGTCTATCGTTATTTGTTAGTTGTTACCAATTGTCTGTTAAGTGTAATTGTTAATTGTTAATTGTTAACTCTGATTGTTGATTAGTTCTAAATAAACTATTGTTCGTTAAAAACACCAAGAGTAGTTCCTTACGCACCTATCACCATACCACCTCAGCACGAACGCCGTATAGATTGCTTTCACCTGTTCGATTCGTGCTAGATTTGACTAAAATACTCATGCGAACTTATTGAAAATATAAAATCCGAATTAACATCCAGTTTTCAACAACCTGTCTAAAGATACCGCTCACAAACAAGCTATCATTTCTTGAAACAAATATATAAGATTTATTTACGTTATCAATTTTGTCGTGTGTCGAAATACAGCCCACTCAAAACATTCTATGGACCAAACGAAAAAATTGTTGACATTGATTGTCAACAAGTCCTACAAACTAGGATCTTTCATATTTCTTTCGCTTTTGATAATTAGGCACAACCTCCCGCTAGCCGATGAGTCATTCTGCTATATTTGGCTTATCCTTTGTTATTATACAAATTACTGCCATTGTTCACGGCTGATCTACTAATTCGTTTGGTGACTAGACACTACGTTAGATATTTTAATCAAATAAACTCATAATTGTATCGATAAAATACTTCCTATCAGTACAATATATGATCCAAAATTTAAACATCCTGCTTCAGGGCGACATATCCAGTGAATTAACGGCGCCTGAACAATCCCTTAAAACGGGTAAATCTATAACTTTATTATCTAATTTCAACCTAATATCCACAAACTGATCAACATAATTTCACTATGCCCAAAAAGAATCGCCTTGCAAATGATATCGATATTTACGACATTTTTTTGCTATATTAATATAGTATTATTTGTTATAGATCCAGACCACCGACCTCGACCAGGGCTATCAAAATTCGCCTTCGTCATGGCCAATAACCAATATAATATTAACTACGATAGAAACTGTCATTGTTAATTTAACACTAGCTATCGCTGCTATAATACGAATAGCCTGTATACATATTAAATAAACTGTAATAAATAACTTATTATTTTTAAATACACCCTGTCTTATTTATCTACACCTTCCTTTGTCTTACGTCCACCTTGACCTACGCATTGTCACGTAAAATTCGTGATAAAAAAGGATTTTTGCAATCCACTAGCGATAAAAAGTTCGCGTACAAGGTAAATAGCGGGCAAAAGAACGGTATAAAGCATAGAGTGTAGAGTATAGTAGCATTGCAGAAAAAGAAAAATCAACAGCTTGCTCGGTCATTGCGCAGCAACAGATCGAGCAACGATACAAATGATCATGGAAGTGCGTTTCTGCTTCCCGGTCTGTTCGAACTATGATGATTTGTCTTTCTGATCTTTCCGACTCGACCGTTGCACCGTTCACTCGACCATCGACCATAAATTGTTTCGAATTTTCTAGAGAACGGACACTTGAAACTACGTGCTTGCGGTACATTCGATAGCCAGAACAGAGGGATCCTTCGTGAGCCTGTTTTCGTCCTGCGAGACGAGCAAATTATTAGAAATTTCCTGATGCAATTGTACGCGGTTTTATGCAACTTTGATTATACACGTGAACGATATTTGGCACAGAGGAGTAACATTTTCGGGGTAACATTTGCGCACTAATAGGTTCCCACGTAGCTAAAATAAAGCAAAAGTTGCGCGAAATTAACGGATGACAATTGAGAAATTTCTTGGGTGATCTACGTTTATTACGAAATGGTTGAATGCGAGAATCGATATCTGGTAGCATCTAAGTTGTCCGAGATAGTTTCACGATAAAGGAACAGATCTCTGCCGATACTCTCTATCCGACTATCGTAGCAGATTTGCGTACTTTTGCAAGGTTCTCCAAATTAATACAAATTTCTAACTACCGTAACATCGAGATATTATACATCGTAAGGCAAAGTTAAGGAGAGTGGCGATGACCTCGGAAACGCGAAAAATATCTCAGAAGATAGAATTTTGGTGGCGCGAAGGACAAATGTTCGTGATGGTTTTTGCCAATAGCGATTCTGATTCTCCCTTGACGTGTCTGCTCGGCGCCACTTTCGGCATCGTGACAACCACCGTAAGCCGTAGGACACCCTTACAGCCTCCTTTACATCGCATATGCCCTTCTCGCTGTTGATGAAAATCCAATTTGTGAAATTAGACGTTTGCTCGCTTTGAGACAAAGTAAACCGCGTTTCTCACAGGTGTTCGGCAGATGGCGATGATGAGATATATAGTGCAACAAAGTGAAATTTTACGCGCGTAAATCTAACAGGATTATAATGTAACAGAAGCACAACAAAGAGGAAACTTGTGATGAAAAAGGAAGAATATATTACCAACGAAACTCTTTTGCTCCATTTTCTTTCGTAGAATTATATTTCACTTGCGAGTATTATAGCAGGTCTGCCTTTGATACAAAAATCATAAAAGGTTTACGTATCTGCACGTATATTTACGCTGTATGAACGACACTCGAGTATTACACGCATGCATTATCGACAAATAGATCCACGTTCGAGATAAGAGTTCCTCTTTGATACTTTCTTATGGTATAAATAACGAGAAATTATCAGGAAGTATGTTACAGTGAAACTGCTCGTACTTCGTTACTTTTACTCGCATGTATGACACCTACAACGATATTCTTTGTTGAATCAATAAATAAAAGCGCTCCCCAGCGTACATACAAGACTAGATCTTGAAATATAAGAATCGACGTAACAATAAGACTAAAAAAGTTCGAAATGAAAGTAATTATGTATATTCGATATATCTTTGGTAATCATTTCTTTAATCTCCTTCTTTGATCCAGTATCCATATTTAAAATCTACGAATAAATGATATATATTTAATATATACATTAAACTATACTTTTTAATAATACATACCATAATTTAATATTATGGTTGAAATTATGACCTATATAGCAATTAATACATACACATGTGTTTAGTTCTATTAACTTAGAAGCACATGTAAATTAAAAAAAAATATATATATATGAAACAATAATAAAATAATGAAGTAACATTGAGAATAGAATCTAGTTTAATTACACATATATACCCTTTTAATAATTCCGTTCTTATAAATTTTATTAAATTTACAGTGAAGCTTACAATTACACTAATGCCAATGAATATTAACGTATGCGTTTATTATTACACTAAATAACAATGAAAGTAATGCAATGAAAAATACAATATACCTTAATGGAAATAAAATAAGTAAATAGCGAAGTATTTATTAATATTATTATATAGCATTATATTATATTATTATAATATTTATTAATATTTACTTACCTTTTACGTTTGCACAAAAACTATAAAATTTTAAATATAAAGAGAGATTTATAACAGAGATAAAGCAAGTCACAGAAATTAGTGTCTTTCAATGGCAAAAATGCGTTAAAGGAAGTGAAACGATAATCTCCGTCTCGCGTCACAAGCGGAACTGTGTCAGTTTTGCTCCTTGAAAGTACACGTAGCGGTACATGAGCTAGAGAACATTTCAAATCATGTTGTTGTTTATTTGCTTCGGAGTATCAAGATCGTGAGGACATACATAATATATTAATAAATAAACTCCGGGCAAAACAATGTCGCCGTTACGTTACCGTCGAACCGTCGAACAAAGACGAATTTGAATTCTCCGACTCTCCCCCGATCTGTTTATACTATACCAGTTTAAACGGACGCAATCGTAAAGAGTTCACGAGAGTTATGGATCAGTATCTACGAGTATCTACCGTCTTTGCGAACATTATCTATAATTATTTATTTAATCATTTGAAAATATACTTGAAGGTTTCAACAACGAGCAATCTTGTCTAATAAATCTCACGATCAACCATCCTCTACACACAAGTCCTCTGAAAACATAACGACTTTTCAGTTCAATTTGAATCGTTGCGTTCAACGCCATCAGGGTGTCCTGCATAACGCGGGCATCCGACTAGGTGCTGATACCACATACAAGAACAAGTCGAATATGTGAAATAAAGCTTTTTAGCTTAAGGTCCCGTTTTGAAAAAAATACAGTTTGAACATGTTCGGTTGGCAATTGGCTTAATACACGCGTATGATAAATAATAAGATTTATTACATGATTTTACAAAATTTGTTAAAATTGATTAAGAAGTTACTTTCAAGAAGTAATATTTACATAATTGTAAATTGAACCCTATGTTTAACAAAATTAGGCATTCTTAAGTATTTGTTATTGTAAATTACTATTATGCTTCGCCAAGTGTGATTGGCTATTTCTGGAGCACAGCGTCCATCGATGTCTTCAATGAAAGAACATAAGTTTAATAACCTAACTTATCGACGAAATAAATCCCTGGCCCCCGGGTAGCGTGTTAGGAAGCTTCCGTGGTAATTCTTTTAAAAGCAATTAACGAGTGATCTGTTCGCGAATTATTGTATTGTATTATATATTATGTGGCATCATGATATCATAAGGAATACAAGTCACTATGATTTCTTCGTACTATTTCACAGATGGAGTGTGCAAATTTGACTTTACAATGAACAAAGTCAAACGTGACAATGACAAAATTGTATGTGGCAAAACTGGATACCTCAATGTTATACAGTGTGTCAAGAAAGTGTTTGTTGTCATCTTATGTCTTTGGGAGGTAATTCTACACCTTCGGATTTGCGAAGATCTGTTGAAAAAGAGGATCACAAAATTGACCTCGAGCATTCTATTGCACGTATTGCGTGTTTGTGCGCGTATTTATCCATCGATGTATTGCAAAGAACAGTTTGTCCAATAGGGGTTTCACACGCAGCAGTGGGAAAAATAATACTCTCACCCTGAGAGAATTGACCGGCGAGGGCGCGGCAGAGGCCATGCAAGCGCTTCGGTGAGGTGCGCTAGGTCCGTCGCAAATCTGCCCGGCAGGGGAACCGGATTGTCTGGCACGGCGGCTCCGGCGACGAGGCGCGGTGTAACGTGGCCGCATATCGCTCCATTAGGGGGTGTATTGAGCGCGGAGGGGGTGTATCCCTCACACCAGTTCCCGGGCCCCTCTAGATCGCTGCCGGGACGGTCATCGTGGAGGTTTTAGTCCGTTGGCGTCTGCCACTACCACGCCGCTTTTTCCCAGAAGCGACCTGGTGTCCGTGCGGATTTCCTCCACGTTAATAAAAAAAAAAAAGTGGGAAAAATAATACGCCAAAAAGGTGTACGTTATAAGGTTCGCCGTGTGCGAAATTATGTCGTTTGACGAATATTCGATGGTTAGCCGCTAAGAAAATTATAACGCAATCCTTGGAAATATCTTGTTTACGGATGAGAGCGATTCTTCCGATAGCAATATTCTCGATCGTCAGACTGCCAGGATTTAGGCTTGTGAAAGTTCTCACATTATGATACAATGATACAGAGATTCAAGCAGACTCGAGCAAGTTTGATTTATTATTATATTATTTATATATATATATATATATATATATATATATATATATATATATATATATATATATATGTCGGGTTAACATTAGAATTTAAGGCGTGTAACGATTCTTCGTTTGAATTAGCTATCGTTTTATGAAACAGAGATTATATTTACGCGAATATACAAGATTTTACAAAATATTATGAGTATTGAGTTTAATGAATGATAAGATTAACAAATGATAAGATTAACAAATGATAAGTTTAACTAATGATTCCAAACGAATCCACGGTCAACGGGATAACTCTTTACTATGCGTAGAATAATTTTAAACACAAAATACAATTGCTGAGACACTCGGTAAATTGCTCGATGTATCACTTTCCAAGGCGATCACACGAATGAATATCTGATGAAAATCTTTTTCGCTATACGACTGCATTTGTTTGTTATATGCTCGCTGGAGACATCGAGAAGGTTCCAATCGTTGTTGCTAGGCAATTTCTGTCAAAAGTTTGTTGTATACTCTTTGGAAACATCGAGAAAGATCCAAACGCCGATACTAGGCAGACTTTTGCAGGCAAAAGAAATTGTTCCTCGGATACTTTAATATTTTTTACTAAATTTCATCAAAAATAGAATTTTATTTGCTAATAGAAGATAACTATGTTTTGGTACCGCCGCTTCGAGCTTTTTACAATCCACTAGCGATAAAAAGTTCGCGTACAAGGTAACTAGCGGGCAAAAGAACGGTATAAAGCATAGAGTATAGAGTATATTAGCGTATCTCGCTTAGCGTAGCTAAGCATAGAGTATCTCGCGAATTATTACACAACAGTGATAATAAGGCAAATCTAATAAAATTTACTTCTCATTAAAAAGTCGTACCAAAACAATTATTTATTAATTGGTTTATTTATTAATTCTTAAGAAGATACATATAAATACGAAAAAATGGTAAAATTTGATTAGTATAATAAAAGTAATATATGCCTATGATCATTCTAAAGTATAAAAAGTGAAATAGTCTTACGTTCATTGGTATATTTTAAGAACACATACATCTTTTAACGATAGTTGCAATGTAACATCATTTTTATATTACACGCAAGGTATGGCAAGTATTCCTGCTCTAAGGCACAATTTGAAATCAACAACATTCAGTTTAACAAATTATAACTTCTATTCGTTTTCCATCATGGAATAACGCGGTGGTGTCTTCCATATTGCACTGGACGTGCGTTGTAATCTACTCCTATCTATATTTTCAAACATTTCAGTTAAATCTGGTGTGCACATTCTTCTATCAAAGAATTTATAGACTGCTTTCTTCGGAATTTATCGTTGCATTGCAAGTTCATTTTCGCGTATGTACGCTAAAATTGATAAAAATTCCAGTACTCCATGCATTATAATGTTTATTAACTCATTAAGTAAAACAACACTTACATTGCGCCTAATGTGGAATTGTACGACTTGGTCTGGCTTCATCGTCCGATGTGTCGTCGTCAGGTCGTCAGGTGGATCTTACTGTTTGGAGCTATATTTTGGATAAAATATCGAATGAATAATAGCTTGTGTTTTTATAACAGAAGAATACTTTGATACTGTTTGTAATGTTACCTGCAATGTCATCATCCGAGTCTCCTTCTTTTGTTTCGCTAATAAGATTTTTTTTGCTTTTTCGACAGATCTTCGTGCCAGTTTTTGAACAATGGCTTTTTCTGAAATTTTTTCTTTTTCAAAGGCCTCGATTCTCCTTCTTACGGGCACATTTTTCTTCATTTCATTTTGAATGTCCTGTTTCGTCATGTTTCTATTAGACATTTCCCTTTCACGGGATGGCTCATCTTCTGCGAATAATTCTTCGAACTCGGTGAGTCCAATCGCTTGATTCAGCTGTTGAACCTCCTCCTGCAGAGTTATTGGCGACCGTGATGTAAATTTAGGTTCATTATTTTTTCCTGTACTACTAGCCAAGTTTCTATTAATTACTACCGTTTCGTTTGATTTTATTGGTGATAAAGGTTCTACAATTGCGGTAGCGTCCATCATCTTCTGCGTATAAGTAGAATTGATGTCCATCGTGGAATTCATAAGAGGAGTAAATTTCTCAAGTGCATCCTCGCACATTGAAGGATCTTCAATATCATTTCTTGCTGATGGAATTACTGTATCATCAATAATATTAGAATATTTACCCTTCGTGTTTTCACTCCGTGAAAAAGTTCTCTTTATATTACTATCTCTTGTTGTCATTGAAGACTTTAATGGTTCAATCCTTTCTGGCTGTATTGCATCTTCTTTTGAAATTGTTTCGCTTAAAACATTCTTTTTTGTTTTACTATGTTTTGTAGGACCTTTTGTGTTTTTTTCATCTGAACTACTTCTAGCACTTTCCTTTTTTTTAGGTCGGCCTCCACGTTTCCTCTAAAAATTTAGAATATATTTAACAACGTTATAGTAGTATTTATATACACAATGTACATACAATTATATAAGCAATTAGATTTTGACGTATTAATTAACCGATATCAAACATTATTGGGTACTACATATAAGGGTTAGTATTGATTAGTAACATAAGATAAGATAAGATTAGTAACATAAGATTAAAAGTATTAAATTTCATCATAATATGACACAAACATTTACATTACTGTCATCATCAAGAGATAGCCTTCGTAATTTTGTAACAAGTGACGTTGACTGCTGCTTTTTAATATTAATTGCAGCTTTTATTGCAGCCTTTCTTTTTGTTCGGTCAATTGTTGTTTCCAGCACATCCCCAGTTTTTACATCTTTATTTTCTGTTTTATCATGTACTGCTGAATCTGTTACTGTATTATCAGTATTGATAATATCATTTTCTGGGATAGTCTCTTTACGGCGACAACCTTTTTCCTTCAAAACTTTCGGCCTCTTTGTAGTTGAAGGGCCAGGGACTGATTTGGTAATCATTTCATTAATCTCCTTCTTTGATCCAGTATCCATATTTAAAATCTACGAATAAATGATATGTATTTAATATATACATTAAACTATACTTTTTAATAATACATACCATAATTTAATATTATGGTTGAAATTATGACGTATATAGCAATTAATACATACACATGTGTTTAGTTCTATTAACTTAGAAGCACATGTAAATTAAAAAAAAATATATATATATATGAAACAATAATAAAATAATGAAGTAACATTGAGAATAGAATCTAGTTTAATTACACATATATACCCTTTTAACAATTCCGTTCTTATAAATTTTATTAAATTTACAGTGAAGCTTACAATTACACTAATGCCAATGAATATTAACGTATGCGTTTATTATTACACTAAATAAAAATGAAAGTAATGCAATGAAAAATACAATACACTTTAATGGAAATAAAATAAGTAAATAGCAAAGTATTTATTAATATTATTATATAGCATTATATTATATTATTATAATATTTATTAATATTTACTTACGTTTTACGTTTGCACAAAAACTATAAAATTTTAAATATAAAGAGAGATTTATAACAGAGATAAAGCAAGTCACAGAAATTAGTGTCTTTCAATGGCAAAAATGCGTTAAAGAAAGTGAAACGATAATCTCCGTTCGCGTCACAAGCGGAACTGTGCCGGTTTTGCTCCTTGAAAGTACACGCAGCGGTACATGAGCTAGAGAACATTTCAAATCATGTTGTTGTTTTTTTGCTTCGGAGTATCAAGATCGTTAGGACATACATAATATATTAATAAATAAACTCCGGGCAAAACAATGTCGCCGTTACGTTACCGTCGAACCGTCGAACAAAGACGAATTTGAATTCTCCGACTCTCCCCCGACCTGTTTATACTACACCAGTTTAAACGGACGCAATCGTAAAGAGTTCACGAGAGTTATGGATCAGTATCTACGAGTATCTACCGTCTTTGCGAACATTATCTATAATTATTTATTTAATCATTTGAAAATATACTTGAAGGTTTCAACAACGAGCAATCTTGTCTAATAAATCTCACGATCAACCATCCTCTACACACAAGTCCTCTGAAAACATAATCCTCTAAAACATAATCCTCTGCAAACATAATTATTAAATAAAAATCAAATATATCTTATTTAAATTACTATTAAATGCAATTTAATTATTATATTATTAACTAAGCAAATTTAATTTTAATTTAAAAAAAAATATATATATATAAGCTAAAATTAAGCTTATAGGTTCATACCCTATCGATAAGTTTAAAAAAATTTTTATATAATTAATATATTTAATATACATATATATATACATGATATAATTTTTAATTAAAATTTTATTAAATGTAAATATATTTAAAT
The DNA here is from genome assembly GCF_051014615.1 of Bombus vancouverensis nearcticus. Classification (NCBI taxonomy): domain Eukaryota; kingdom Metazoa; phylum Arthropoda; class Insecta; order Hymenoptera; family Apidae; genus Bombus; species Bombus vancouverensis. The sequence continues at coordinate 14,207 of NW_027468937.1, read as the reverse complement.
AAATTATATATATATAATTATATTATATATGTAGTATCGTGGACGAAAGGCCTGGGAAATATCGGGCGAACTATGAACAATGTCGCGAGAGCCGAGGCGCCGTCGGGCCCATCAATGTGTCATCGGTCTTTTCAAGTGCATAGTTTCGTGGAAAAGACCTACGTGACCCTGGCTACGAGCGTCTGCAGAACAAGTGTGCGGTGGGCCTAGGAAAAGGACAACAGAATGCGACAACGGCCAGAGAGTGTCAGTCGAGAAACAGAGCGCGAGTCGAAAAGCAGAGTGCGAGTCGAGAAACAGAGCGCGAGTCGAAAAGCAGAGTGCGAGTCGAGAACGAGAGTGCGAGTCGAGGAGCCGAGTGCGAGTCGAGCGGAGACGGAGGTTGCGAGTGGCGTTGCCGAGAGAGTGTGGATTGCGCTGTTTTCTGTACGTTTGGTGTGAATAGTTCAAGTTAAGCCACAATCGTCTTTTCTGTCTGATTAACATCTCTATTGTCCACTTTTTGTGAACATATTACATCACGATATTACATATATGTATTATTAATAAATATAATATTTATAATATATTAAAATATAATTTTAAAAATAAAAATTTTAATTTTACAAATTAAACATAATTAATATTTTATTAATCTAAATAAACTTATTTCAAATAATAATAATAATAATATGATAATTTAAATTATTTATTAAATAATTTTATTAAAATTATATTTATATACATATATATTAAATAAGAATAAATTTTATATCTATTATTAAATATAAATTATTCAAATTTTTATTAAAAAATCTTTTTAAAAATTTATTTTTAATTTATATAATTATTACTAATATTAAATAAATAACAATGTATGTCGCTCTTGTGTGAGTAAGTCTGTGTTCTAAAGTCTAGACCAAGGTAAAGCAAAAACTGGGTAGGTCGAGTTTGCCGCCAAGACACAAAAACGCGGGTGCTCGGCAAAAATAAAATAAGCCGATGAGTCACTGGTCAATAAAATAAACTCGATCATTACAAACGACAATTTTCCCTAACAATAAATAATGTCAATGTTTTGTGTGTATTTATTATACAATTACATTATTTATATAAATGTCTCTTATGGTGTACAATTACATATATTTGAATAATGTAGGAAATATTGCTCTTTTTATTTTTACATTCCAACTGTACGAACAGTTTTGTTTTCCACTATACATACATACATGTATCTTAAATGTTATACATACTTTGCATGTATCATATTTGATGTATGATGTGTTCATAAAGATCTTGTTAAGATAGCTTGTTAAAATTGTACTTACAAATCTAATTGTACTCTACAAAATTGTACATACAATCATATCTATTAATCATTCTTACAAATCCTCTAAAAACATAACGACTTTTCAGTTCAATTTGAATCGTTGCGTTCAACGCCATCAGGGTGTCCTGCATAACGCGGGCATCCGACTAGGTGCTGATACCACATACAAGAACAAGTCGAATATGTGAAATAAAGCTTTTTAGCTTAAGGTCCCGTTTTGAAAAAAATACAGTTTGAACATGTTCGGTTGGCAATTGGCTTAATACACGCGTATGATAAATAATAAGATTTATTACATGATTTTACAAAATTTGTTAAAATTGATTAAGAAGTTACTTTCAAGAAGTAATATTTACATAATTGTAAATTGAACCCTATGTTTAACAAAATTAGGCATTCTTAAGTATTTGTTATTGTAAATTACTATTATGCTTCGCCAAGTGTGATTGGCTATTTCTGGAACACAGCGTCCATCGATGTCTTCAATGAAAGAACATAAGTTTAATAACCTAACTTATCGACGAAATAAATCCCTGGCCCCCGGGTAGCGTGTTAGGAAGCTTCCGTGGTAATTCTTTTAAAAGCAATTAACGAGTGATCTGTTCGCGAATTATTGTATTGTATTATATATTATGTGGCATCATGATATCATAAGGAATACAAGTCACTATGATTTCTTCGTACTATTTCACAGATGGAGTGTGCAAATTTGACTTTACAATGAACAAAGTCAAACGTGACAATGACAAAATTGTATGTGGCAAAACTGGATACCTCAATGTTATACAGTGTGTCAAGAAAGTGTTTGTTGTCATCTTATGTCTTTGGGAGGTAATTCTACACCTTCGGATTTGCGAAGATCTGTTGAAAAAGAGGATCACAAAATTGACCTCGAGCATTCTATTGCACGTATTGCGTGTTTGTGCGCGTATTTATCCATCGAGGTATTGCAAAGAACAGTTTGTCCAATAGGGGTTTCACACGCAGCAGTGGGAAAAATAATACTCTCACCCTGAGAGAATTGACCGGCGAGGGCGCGGCAGAGGCCATGGAAGCGCTTCGGTGAGGTGCGCTAGGTCCGTCGCAAATCTGCCCGGCAGGGGAACCGGATTGTCTGGCACGGCGGCTCCGGCGACGAGGCGCGGTGTAACGTGGCCGCATATCGCTCCATTAGGGGGTGTATTGAGCGCGGAGGGGGTATATCCCTCACACCAGTTCCCGGGCCCCTCTAGATCGCTGCCGGGACGGTCATCGTGGAGGTTTTAGTCCGTTGGCGTCTGCCACTACCACGCCGCTTTTTCCCAGAAGCGACCTGGTGTCCGTGCGGATTTCCTCCACGTTAATAAAAAAAAAAAAGTGGGAAAAATAATACGCCAAAAAGGTGTACGTTATAAGGTTCGTCGTGTGCGAAATTATGTCGTTTGACGAATATTCGATGGTTAGCCGCAAAGAAAATTATAACGCAATACTTGGAAATATCTTGTTTACGGATGAGAGCGATTCTTCCGATAGCAATATTCTCGATCGTCAGACTGCCAAGATTTAGGCTTGTGAAAGTTCTCACATTATGATACAATGATACAGAGATTCAAGCAGGCTCGAGCAAGTTTGATTTATTATTATATTATTTATATATATATATATACATATATATATATGTATATATGTATATATGTATATATATATACATGTATATATATATATTTTATATATATATATATATATATATATATATATATATGTATATGTCGGGTTAACATTAGAATTTAAGGCGTGTAACGATTCTTCGTTTGAATTAGCCATCGTTTTATGAAACAGAGATTATATTTACGCGAATATACAAGATTTTACAAAATATTATGAGTATTGAGTTTAATGAATGATAAGATTAACAAATGATAAGTTTAACTAATGATTCCAAACGAATCCACGGTCAACGGGATAACTCTATACTATGCGTAGAATAATTTAAACACAAAAAAAATATGATTGCTGAGGCACTCGGTAAATTGCTCGATGTATCACTTTCCAAGGCGATCACACGAATGAATATCTGATGAAAATCTTTTTCGCTGTACTACTGCATTTTGTTCGTTATATGCTCGCTGGAGGCATCGAGAAGCTTCCAATCGCCGCTGCTAGGCAGACTCTGCCAAGAATTTGTTGTATACTCTTTGGAAGCATCGAGAAAGATCCAAACGTCGTTGCTAGGCAGCCTTTGTCTGGAGTCTGATTCCTAATACAACGTGTGTCCCATTCTATCGACATCTCCAAAGTACAATTCTATGTGATTTCTAGGGAGAACAATACAACCGATCCACACCTTCGTCAGGCAAAACGTTTATCCCGTGACCGCGGCTAAGCTCGGCGACCAGCTGCCACCTCGAACCCACCCTCGCCATCACATATATCGAACAATTACAAATGACAACAATTGCTTAATTACAGTTATGACAAAATCCAGGCTAAAGCACCAGAAGACTCTCGCAAAATTGCAAAGGGAAGGCTCCGGTTTTCCTTTCATCTCCGACACGTTCTTTTGTGATCCCGTTGGCCGCGGATTCGTTGTCGGGCCTGAGACCATCGTCACTAGTGTCGCGAGTGCCAATTGTCGTGATCAATTGTCAAGACTGTAATAACTCTATTATTATAATAAACTACACCTGCGTGTACCGTACCAATGGTTAATTCCCGTGAAGATTCATTTGACGCCCACAACCCTACTCCCAGTGCTAATCCGACATACATATTAATATTTTTAAATATTTTTTTTTAATATTAAAAAATTTTTTTAATTTCCCTAATATTTTCAATATTATTCTCTAAATGTATAAGCTATTTAAATTAAACAAGTTCATCTTTCTCTTTATTTAATTTAAATATAAATTAGTAATAATATAGATATAAATTAGTAACCCCAACCTAACCCCAACGACCGACACCCTCGAACTATTACAGACGCGACAACGCACGTCCTTCGAACACTAACAACAATATCAGAAACAACCGCCAAGATCGAAGATCGCTACCTCCATCGCAGAATTTTTTGAATTCTACAAGACAAAATATCACGTGTAACTATTGCAAAAAACCCGGGCATCTAGTGAAAGACTGTTACAAATTTAAAGCCCGAGTAGATGCCGGATTAATCGTACCCTATGCTTCGAGACCATCGGGAAACCAAACACGTCCTTCGGGAGAATGGGGTGAGCCACGAAGGAACGATACGCCGAATCGCCCAAGAGTACAGGCGGCAACCAGGCGACCGGCGCCGACGGCAACAAACACAACAAGGACAGCCACCCCCGCGAGATCGACTCCACCACCCATAACGAGAGACAGAGCGAACGCAATGCCGACCATAAGATCGAACGAACAACCACTAAATATTGTGGGGGAGTCATCCCACAACCAAACGAGGTCACAGACAGAGAATCCAGAATCTCAAGGCAAAAGGAAAAGAGTGAAGCACAAGCAACCGGCGAAGGAAAATCATCAGGAGTTGAATTCAGATTCGGAAGGCGACCTCTCCGAATTATTTCAATAAAATTTAACGATTCCCCAACGACCCCAACTGCACGAATAGTTTCCCCAGATCTAAAGACTAAGACGAGTTTATTATTAGACTCTGGATCGGAAATCAACATTATCAAGAAACCTGCTATACTCGATTCAGCCATCATCGACGAAAAGGAATCAATCGAAGTGCGAGGAATTACGGCAACGAGCCTGGTCTTCTTAGGGCAGACGGTAATACAGGTTGCGGGCCATCCGGTTGTTTTTCATGTAGTCGATGATTCATTGCTAATCGATCAAGACGGAATCCTAGGATCCGAATTTTTTGCAGGTTGTAAAGCTCGTTTAGATTATGAGGAAAAACATATCAAGTGGGGAAATATTTATATTCCCTTCGATACTAAAGAAAAAATAATTATACCGAAGCGAAGTTCAATAACGTGTTCGATTAATATCGCTAATCCAGAGATAAAAGAGGGATTTATTCCAAGAATCGAGCCGAACAAGGGAATCTATTTTGGTAATGCAGTTGTGAGGAATCATAAAGGAAAAGGTTACATAAGAGTAATAAATACTACTTCGAGAGATTACGTATTTACAACACCAACGATGGTAATTAAAGAATTTGAAAATCCCCTCCCCCCGCCACCCGCTTCCTAGGACAGCGTGCAATACAGTTCTAAGATCGGAGGAAAGTAGATACGATAAAATAAATGAGTTACTACGACTCGAACATTTGAACGAAGAAGAAAAGGAAAATGCTAAAAAATTGATTCGTAATAATCAAGATAGGTTTCATATTCCAGGAGATACATTGGAAGCAACCGAAGTTCTGGAACATAGGATAATTACAACGGATAATATACCCATCAATACTAAACAGTATCGATATCCACCAATACATCGAGAAGAAATAAATCGACAGGTCCAAGAACTACTAGATACGGACGTAGTGGAACCATCAATATCTCCATATAACTCCCCGTTATGGATTGTGCCCAAAAACCCGATTCGCAAGGAAATAAGCGCTGGAGATTAGTCATCGATTATAGAAAATTGAACGATAAAACGATTGGCGATGCCTTCCCACTACCCAACATTACAGAAATATTGGATCAATTAGGAAGTGCAAAATATTTTTCCACGTTTGACTTGGCATCGGGCTTTCACCAGATCCGTATGTCACAGGAAGATGCCCACAAAACTGCATTTTCGACACCATACGGGCATTTTCAATTCAAAAGAATGCCCTTTGGATTAAAAGATGCCCCAGCAACATTTCAACGTTTGATGAATTCAATATTATCTGGTCTGCAAGGAATAGAACTATTCGTCTATCTGGATGACATAGTGATTTATTCCGCGTCTCTCCAAGAACACGAAATTAAATTTAATAAATTAATGGAAAGACTGAGGAAAGCTAAATTACGATTACAACCTGATAAGTGCGAATTTTTACGACACGAGGTGAATTATTTAGGACATGTAATTAGTGAGGATGGCGTGAAACCCGACCCAAAGAAAGTCGAAGCCGTATCAAAATTTCCACGACCAAAGAGGGCGAAAAATATCAAACAATTTCTGGGACTAGCAGGATATTACAGAAGATTTATACCCCGATTTCCCCAAGGTCGCGAAACCATTGACACAACTATTAAAGAAAGACAGTCCCTTTAAATGGACAGAAAATCAAGAAAACGCATTCAATAATTTAAAGACAGCGTTAGTGCAATATCCAGCACTTCCAGACTTCCAATATCCAGGATATCCTGCAATATCCAGACTTTTCTAAACCCTTTAACCTTACTACAGACGCATCAGGATATGCAATAAGCGGTTTACTGAGTCAAGGGCCAATCGGAAAGGATTTGCCGATTGCGTATGCCTCAAGGCTATTAAATCCCGCCGAACAAAACTACTCTACCATAGAAAAGGAGTGTCTGGCAATTGTTTACAGCGCAATGCACTTCCGACCGTATCTTTACGGAAGAAAGTTTACCATCGTAACCGATCATAAACCTTTAGTGTGGATGCATTCTATCAAAGATCCTACTTCAAGAATTTGGAAATGGAAATTAAAGTTATCGGACTTCGAATTTGATATTATATACAAAGAAGGCAGGGCGAACGCAAACGCAGACGCATTATCTAGGAACCCTCCGGAAGTTTGTTTACTAATCAGAAAGAGAGAGGAAGTCTCACCGATTCGCCATCCTGTCTCAAAAAGATTCGGAATAGATACGTCAATCGAAGACTCTCCCATATCCGAAGCCAAATCACACGTCTTGCCTCAATCCAGTGATTCTAAAAATCAAGGAAAGGGTTTTACCCGAAAACATTTTACAATAGAAGAAACCCCCATAAAATATTTAGACCAAGCATTAGCAGAAATCGATGTAAGTACAGATAGAGAAATAACCAATCGAGAAAAAGAAGGCACGGATACAACAAGCGAAAAAGAGATCTCCACTGTAATTCCAGAACTAATTCAACAACGAGAAAAGGACACGAGACCTACGATAATTGCGGAACTAAGAATTTCAGAAACCCGAGACTCAATTGCGAGAGTAAATGACCATAAAGTAGTATTTATAGATATACATGGCAATCTGATAGATAAAGGAGCCTTAGAAATGAAGGAAACGGGAAAATTACCTCGTTATGAAGATTTAATGTTAGAAAAAGCAAGATTGAATTACGATTCTGGAAAATACATTGTATTCCTACCGATAAAGGAAAATAGAAATATTCCAATAACACCAAAAAATTTATTAAACTCGCTAAGATCTCTATTAGACGCAGTAAATGAAAAACAGTTAACTTCGTTCAGCATTAGCAAAGGAAACTTGGAGGAAATACCCTGGCGATATACAATCAGAAAATTAAAGGAAATATTTATGGAAAAAACCTTAACCATCACCATTTGCACTGGGGAAGTAATTACCCCATCTGTGGAAGCGCGGAACAACATAATACGAGAAAAACATGAATCAAGCGTAGCAGGACACAAAGGAATAACAAAAACTTATCAAAGAATACGACAACATTACTATTGGGAAAATATGAAAAAGGAAATTCAAGATTACGTAAGAACATGTAAGGAATGTCAATTGAAGAAACTCACAAGAATAAAAGCAAAGCAACCAATGGTACTTACAGACACACCAGGTAAAGCGTTCGATAAGGTTAGTATGGATATTATAGGTCCATTACCAAAAACCCAAAAGGGAAACGAATATATATTAACTATCCAAGACTTATTAACAAAATACTCAATTGGGATTCCACTAGGAGGAATCTCTTCAGCCGAGATATCGGACGTTTTTGTAAAGCGATTTATTTGTCGTTTCGGGTCACCGAGAGCTATTCTCACTGATCAAGGAACGAACTTTACATCCTCATTAATGAAGAAAGTAGCAAAGAGATTCCGCATCAAACAATATACCACGACGGCATATCATCCACAAAGTAACGGTTCAATCGAAAGATCTCACCACGTGCTGATAGAATATCTCAAATTATACATTGAAAATTCCAAAAATTGGGACGAATGGGTAGAATTAGCTATGTTTTCCTATAATACCTCTGTACACGAAGGAACGAAATTCTCCCCGCACGAATTAGTTTTTGGACATCTAGCCAGAGAACCTACTGGTGAAGTAATAATCGAAGAGAACATGGAACCAACTTACGCAGAATATCTCGAAGATCTGTTCGATAAAATTAACACCGTACAACGAATGGCAAGAGAAAATTTGATAAAATCCAAACCAAGATCAAAAGAATATTACGACCGACGAATCAACCCCCAAGATTTTAAAATAGGAGATTCGATATATTTACTAAAAGAACCCAGTAAAGGAAAATTCTCCGATCAATATACTGGACCATACAAAGTGCTAGAAATCTTGCAGAACCAAAACGTCAAGATCGAAGTAAAAGGGATTCGGCGAACGGTGCATTTAAACAAGTTAAAACTAGCGCATAATCGAAATAAGCAATGAATAAAGCGATTTCAGTGGGCAACGTAGTGCGGTAGTATATGTTATAGTGCTGTTCGTCGAATAATACAGATATCGAACACCTAAAAGGAAAAAGGAAAATTATTATACGTGTTTCAATTATTGCTTAAATATAAAACGTGTTAACTCAATGAACAATTAACTAGTGAAAGTGAAAGTTACCTTGTGAACAAGTGATCAACATACAAGAAAGTGTACGTGCAAGTATAGGTTATGGATCGTTGTTCGTGGAACACAATGTATGACAGCTACCTAAAATAAGTGAATAAATTAGTTTCAATTGTCTCGGTGCAAAATACAAGGTTACTAAATGTTATAACTATATTATGGATAAATCAAAAAGAGGTGTAACACTGTTTGTCGAGTAATACAGATAGCGAAAACCTAAAAAGAAAAAGGGAAAATTATTATGTGTACTCCAATTATTGTTTGAATATACAACATGTCGATTCAATAAATAATTAAAAGAGGGGAAGTGAAAGTTACCTTGTAAACAAATAATCATCATACAAGAAGGTCTACATGCAAAATAGGTTATGGCTCCCTGCTTGCGGAACACCATGTACCAGCTGAAAATAAACGAACGAATTAACTTCAATTGCCTTAATGCAAAGAGCAGCATCGCTAAATGTTATAACGGTGCTGTGGAGGCGTGGCACTGTTTGTCGAATGACACAGATAGCGGAAACTTGGAAAAAGAAAAGAAGTTTATTACGAGTGTTCCAATTACTGTTTGAATGTAAAACGTGTTAGTTCAACGAATAACGAAAACAGTGAAAGTGCAACTTACCTCGTGAACAATCAATCACCATACAAGGAAGTGTACATGCATGGATTTCGCTGATTAACAAGAAGAAATAAAATAGCTGATAAATATAGAAAGTGGTTAGAAAATAATTAAGATAGATTAATTGAGAGTTAGTAATAAATATAACCGAAGTAAAAGGATATTTTATTATGTATTAATCTACGTAGTATTGTTATATTATTATATCTAACATGTAGAAATGGATTTTGTACGCATATATGTATATAATTCCAATCCAAGTAGTATTCATAATATTTATTTTCACTGATAACAAGTACGTAAAACCTAAAATAAAACAAAGGTTTTAACAATAAAAAAAAACAAAAAAAAAGAAAAAGGGGAAGAAGAAAAAAAAGAAGAAAAAAAAAGGAAAGAAAAAATATAATATATATAAATACAAAATTTTCTTTTTCTATAAAAGGTTATTACTATTTCTGATAAACTCGAGAAATGAAAACATTATACCATGATACACTGACGCAAAGATACACCACACAGAAGAAACTAATAGAGAACGCCTTAAGCTTGGCAAACTTACCGCCCGACGAATTTGCATACACCATAACCAAAACCCAGGACACATGGCTTTGATTGTTATTTAATAAGGTTTTGGGTTTATAAAATAACGATTCACTTAGATTCGTTTTCTCCAATATATTTCAGTCTTATAACACGTCTTACCGCACAGGAATCTCCAAGTCAATAGAACAACGTGGTCGACTTCTAAGACAAAAGAGCGTCGTTAGAAGTCGTACCAACTTAGCTTGTAGTAAGCAGCGATCGTACCAACTTAACATTTCTCAACACTCCCCTTTGATCGCTAGTTTCTACAAGCCCCATAGCTTTGGTAAATTGCTGAGTCTTAATTCTATTTAGGCCTTTGGTGAGAATGTCAGCCACATTCTCAGGACTAGGTACATAAGTATAATCTAGTATCCCCCTCGATACGCAGTTCTTAACGTAAAAGTAACGCACTTGGACGTGCTTAGAACTCTCAGCAACTATTTCGTCCTTTGACCATGAAATAGCTCCGATATTATCGCAGAATATCTTGCAGGGGCGAGGGCAATATGACAGTTGACCCAATTCCTTTAACAGTAAAGAAATCCACACTGTTTCCCTTGCTGCTTCCTGCATTGCCACAAATTCCGCTTCGCACGTCGATTGAGCTATAATCGGTTGTTTTTTGGATAGCCAGGATATCGCACCACCAGCGAGTATGAACACATACCCGCTCCTGGATTTCCTGTCTACCGTACAACCCGCAAAACACCTTCAGAGGTTGCCCGGTCCTTTGGTATACTAACTTCAAGTCTTTGGTCTTTAGTAAATATCTGAATACCCGCTTCACTGCTTTCCAATCGGATACAGTCGGATTCGCGCATCTTTGGCTTAGTTTCCCTATTGCACACGCAACATCAGGACGACTTACAGTAGCTACATACATTATGTGCCCCACAGCTTGTTCATATAATTTACTGTCGAAAGGCTCATCACGTTCAATATCAAAACCAGCCTCACATTCTCTAGCTAGCGGTGTCGACACTCCCACCACCCCAACCTCACGAGTAATGTCAAACAGATCCAGCATTTGACCTATCTGTACAGATTGATCGAATACTACAGTGGTGCTGTTTGGCTTACTCAGGTGGATGGACAGAAATTGAGTGTCTACACCTAGCATTCTAACATCTAATTTGTCCTTAATCCTAGTTTTGAATATCTCAATCCACTCATTCGTCCCAAACACAAGGATGTCGTCCACATACACAGCTACAATAAATTTTTTAGACGCATCCACATACACACATGGACCACTCACGCATGGGTTCAGACTCATACCTCTTAAAATGCTATCGATGTGTCTAAACCACATTCTTCCAGCTTGCTTCAGTCCATACAGGCTCTTTTTGAGCTTACACACAAATTTAGTTCTGTCTTTACCTGGAACTCTAAAGAGTTCTGGTTGCTCCATGTATATATCCTCATCCAGAGGGCTGTTGAGATACGCACATTCCACATCGATGTGCTCGTAAACCCACTCATTTTCCGCACATAGAGCAAGCAGAATTCTTAGAGTTCTGCCTTTTACTATTGGACTAAAGGTTTCTGAATAATCTACTCCAGGCCTCTGCCAGAATCCCCGAGCTACTAGCCTAGCCTTATACCTATCAGGGTCTCTCTTTATCACAAGCACCCTTAGGAATTTAGAAAAATATTTAGTTTCTAACTTTGTGACAAAGGTGTAAGGTTCTGAATATTATTGCAAATCTATATATTGAATTAAGTAAATTTAGCCGGAATACAGCGCATGAAATAGATACACTGCCAATTCGAATCAAATCAATGTATTGTATAGAGTCACGATTTCTTCGACCTCCTTATCATTCGCCAATTATTAATCTGAGTCATCGTTGCACACTTTGACGTGGGATTCTAACTTGCAATTATCGAGCGACCTGAATAAACATATACTACATGAAGAATAATATAACATATTATATTATTCTACATTATTACTACATTCATTATTCTACATTACTTCTTTTAAATTCATTTTAGAGTCAATGAATATAAATAATATAAGTATGTATAAATTATGTATGAATACAAGTATAAATAATAAAGTAAATGATGTTTACACCAATTTGAAGTTACTATATTTCACACGAATAGAACGTACTAATTTACTTTTATTTAAAGAATTTGCAATAAAACCACGATATACATATAAGTTACCATGACACGAACAAATTTATGGAAACAGCTGTACCTCTCATTCTAAAGCCTCAAACAGGAAGCAATATAGCATGCAAGATAAGAACTCTGACAAATATTTGTAGATAAATTGGTAAATTTTTATATTTAAATTCATATTTAATTTTTAAGAGATACCGTACATTATGCTAATAAACGATTTACACTTTCACTAAAAAGCAGAGCTAATAAATCTGTTCCAAATAATATGAATACAAAAATAAAATCCAAAAATCTAAGAAAATAAATTATACACACTCCTTTGCTAAACGAGAAATAAACTCTGATTTTCACTTCAAAGAACTTGCAATGTACGAATCTCATAGGCGATTCCACACGACATGAGAGCGCGGCAAACAAGTTACATGCAACCACGTGAACAGACTACCGTCGCGGCAGCTGTGTATTTCACTCCAGAAAATTAAAACTTAAAAGTTCCAAAAAGGGAACAAGTATAAAAATCAATATTCTTTATAGAAAAATTTCACATGAGAAAATATAATAATATTGAGAAACAGGAACACTTCTATGAATCGCAAACGATCTATCAATCGACCGTCTCGGAATATTTCTATTCAGTGTGCGCGCCTGAGCCATACACGCTCTCGTGCATGTCTTTTTTTTTCCTCGTATGAATTCTTCGTTCAATCACTTACCAAGAGTAATAGAATAGATTCTGAATTGAAGCGCGTCGAACACGGGTAGAAAATCAGTCATTCGTACGGAGATTACATTCCTTTGGCGTGTTTTTTTGCCGCGACTTTACGACGTGGACCAGTTGCTCCGACACTGAAGTCCAAGCGCGAGCATACGCTGCTTCTCGACTGACGCGGCAACCCGTCGACCAGAATTTCGAGTACTATAAGTTGCATATTCCCTTTCTACCTTCCACAAGCCAACCGGCGTCGACGGCCTTTGCTATGTCGTTGCCATTGCTGGATCACGTTGTCGTGGCACCCTGCACTTGCATTGATACGCCCCGTTATCAATTCGCTTTATCATCTTCAAGTTTCCGTAAATTTGCTTCATTCCTAAGCAAAATGATTGGTGTAAAATTTAAGATATTTTAAAATTATATAAGATTTTAGATACATTTAGATTCTAGATATCTGTATTAACAAACTTTTTATATTTTATATTATATTATATTATATTTTTATTTAATTGTATTAACATATGTGAATGCTAAAATCAAATATTACATAATTAATTATATTGCTTTTAATTATATACTTTGGAACTACTTTGGAATAATACATGAATATATTGCAGTCCTACCGATTTTATCAAGTTATCAATGTTTTTGCGATTTGAAAGATAAGATGTATAAAATGCTAATGTATACATACAAAATAAATAGAGTTATGTCTTTGAGAGAGTTCTGAGAATATAGTATATTACATCAACGATGAGAAGTTCTACGTATAATAAAAATATGTTTGCAAGCTATTTAGTTTATACAGCATGAAAATTTACCAATACTTTATCAGGACATCAGTTTTGTAAGTTTATGTAAGTTTTTCAAATACTTTGTGATTGTAATATATATATATTCCCTTTCAAGTAGTAGTTCCAAAATTGATAAAGTGTCCAATAATCTCTAAAAAATAAATGAAATTGTTTTTATTTAAACATCTCAAAATAAAATGCTTAAAAGTCGATATAATTATAAATACTTATGAAATAATTCGTATCTATACTGTACCGAGAACTATATAGCAGTTGACTAATACACAGCTCTTTAGCAAGACAGTCATCACTGTTGAAACTTAATGAGTTTTAATTGGATGTAATT